>NC_061088.1:19123007-19140507 GCF_015104395.2 Macrobrachium nipponense | reverse complement strand
TTTCTTTGGGCCAAACTACTTTACCTCAATTCTTGGATTGTGGGACTGATCGACAAATGACTTCTGATACTAATCAGGAAATCGGTATACTAGTTAACGATTCCTCGGAATGTAAATTTTATATCATTAAGCCTACGCTGGAAGCCACTAGTTTCATGGTTTCTTGTCAAGCATAGTAGGGGAATCCATGCAAGTTTTCATTATTATTATTATTATTAACTACATAGCACCCACTCAACTTGATATCATTTGGTAATGGCTAGCTGGTAGGGAGGCCATATTGTAATTGGTCTAATTAACAGTCTCCAGCCTCCACAGCGTGTGTGTGTGTGTGTGTGTGTGTGTGTGTGTGAGAGAGAGAGAGAGAGAGAAGAGAGAGAGAGAGAGAGAGAGAGAGAGAGAGAGAGATTTTGTTTAATTTTTTTTAAAGAATTTTATTCCAAATATTATAAAACGGGGGTAGTTTGGGTAAAAAACTTTCAAACTAAACATCAAACATGCTGAGGTAGCATATGTAATTAATTGCAGATAAACTAACCAACCAGAACATTCTTAGACATGTAATTACTTATGCATATTCGACGTTTACTTGAAAATTGGCAAAAAGAAAAAAAGGCAAAATTAATGGTCAGCCTTATACTTAGGTAATATCTCCATACTATTAATGCATAAATACCGGTTTTCGTGTTTACTCATAGGGGGGAGGGCCGGATTTACGCTAAATTTTGTTGAGCCACAGTCTTGTTTCGAATACGCACAGACCTTCAGTGTTCAACCATTTCATCTCAACATCAGTTCCAATAATACCGTAAACTCCTAAAAACGTTTATCTATCTAACCTCTGTTAGTTCGATATTGTTACAAAATACCATTACACACCATACATAGCTCATCAAAACTGTATCCACTGTCAGAAAAAAAATGGAGAACACTAGGCCTAGTTTCATAACCAACTGAAGATGTGAACCTTGCTGGCGGCTACAAAATATCACAAAACGGGGCTAAAGCATATGCAGTATCTACCTATAGACTCTATGGAGAAAATCAAGATTATATCCCATTACATGCAATACACCACCTGTAATTCAGTCAACACCAGTATCTCTTTCAACTCCCTCAGATGCTGGAGGGGAGATTCTGCGCGGCCCAGCATCGATGTCAAGCGATTCTTCTTCCACCACCTCACCCCCACCCCCTCCCCTCCCTACTCTCCTAACGCAGTGACATCTGCTGAGGTTAAAAAAATGACCAAAAACTCGCCAAGTTCACCCAATCGATAAATCATTATTATTCCTCCAGCAACATTAATACACGGTTTCGATGTCTTTGTTCTTCCTCCTTCGCTGGTGTTAACGAACGTGGACCGAATGAGCGTGAGTCTGGCTACCTCCCACATGATCAATGACAGTCGCCCTTCATTATCGGCAGTCTCGTAGTCTCACGAGCTTCCTTAAAAAGCCACCACACAGCAGAATACGATACTTAACAGGTTGGAATGGAATGGTAGGCCGCCTTAAAGAGTGATGATCTTCATCACAGAGAGCAGCTGTGGTATACAGGGGTACAACGTACCACTCAACCCGGTGAACAAAAATCAGTGGGCTTTAGTTTAATTTTAAAACACCCGAGTACCTAAGGGTGGCTGTTTCACTAAAAGTGCCTCTTTTATTGTAAAACAACTGAAGTAGGCCAGCACTTACCTTTATAAACCGGTTCGTCTGTATTCCTTTTAAAACGATAGGAAAAATATTTACACTGCCTCCCGGATCACAGTCTCACCAAGACTAACTGGCCCTTGTTTACAATTTAACGATTTAGTGGCAAAACGTATCGTACTGCATTGTTTGCTTCAGGATATTTAACTTCCAACTTCAAAAAGGTACAGAATATTAGATATAATCGATGATATTTATCAATAATACGGGTTATTTCTTTAATAAAACTTTATATAGCAACGTTCGTTTTCTACATCGTACGTTTGACAACGCGGAGACTCGACAGATGATTATGTTGCCTAGAGCCGCAGTCATCGGATGCGTTTTCCGCAATTGTATATTCTCCCTGGAAATCGTATACATGGTCTTGTGAACTTAGGAATACAAAACAAGGTCTGTTTAAAACCCATCCTAAGCTAACCAAGAATGTCTTGTAAGGGGGGAACAAAAATCTTTTAAATAAAAAAACATCCCTCTTCTCTGTTATCAAATTCAGTAACCTGGAAGATTCTTACTCGAGCACCTTAAAAGAAGCAGTAACCAACAAACGTTTTAATTAAAGAGATCCTTTCTTAATACTCAGGAGCCTTGAACGTTCCGCGCCATATTGAAACATCGAGTGCTAAAAATCTACACTATTGAGAGTAATCTAGAGATGATCAATCTATATATCTCATCCCTTCCTTACAGACCACACGCATTGTTCAATTTGACTCACTTGTCTTATCCCTCAGGAGAAATCACGTTGAATTCTGTGGATTCAGTCATTTTTAACCACTGGAATTGTGAATCTACAGACACAAACATATATATATATATATAATATATATATATATATATATAATATATATATATATATATATATATATATGCAATATAAAAAACACTGTATCGTGCTTCTAAGAAATCAATAGAGGGATCCACAGTAATATCCTTGTTTATCTAGATATAATATGTTTATTACAAAGCTTTAAAGCTTTCGTCCATCCTCCTGTGGACTTGATCAAGTCCACAGGAGGCATGGACGAAAACAAAAAAGCTTTAAGCTTTGTATAAACATATTATATCTAGATAAACAAGGATATTACTGTGGATCCCTCTATTGATATATATATATATATATATATATATATATATATATATATATATATGCTTCTTAAAAATCACAGTAGATGCACGGGTGACTTCATTAAATAAGCGAATACCACAGGAAAATGATAGTCAGATATCCGAGCGCTTATAACGACGAAAGCGCTTGGATTTCTGACATTAATTTTCCTATGGAATTAGCATATATATATATATATATATATATATATATATAGAGAGAGAGAGAGAGAGAGAGAGAGAGAGAGAGAGAGAGAGAGAGAGAGAGAGAGAGAGATGCATTTTCTGACCATTAAATTCAAACGGTTTTCCCGGAGGAGGAACTGTTCCCCTTACGCATACCTAAGGAGTCTTAAGATGTGAGGGGCTTCTCACTTGCCTTTCCGGTCTAAAGCAAATCTTCGGACCAGCTGAATATGAACACCTTCAGAAAAATAACAATATACAATGATAATAGTATATCCAGATGCAGAAACGTAGGAAAATATTACTGAGGACGTTTATATATATATATATATATATATATAGATATATATATATATATTATATATAATAAGCAATTATTCTTCATCGGTTATTATTAGGGCAAAGGTACTGACGTCAATATTTTGAATTAACATATAGTTGTATATTTGAATTTCTGTGAATGCTGAGTGCTGTTTTAAATAATATTCAGCAGTCGTTACCACACAATTATTAATACTGATGTTCCAATGTGCATTATATTTAGACTAAAATTTCCTGTGCAATAACTATATATATATATATATATATATATATATATATATATATATATATATGTGTGTGTGTGTGTATATATATATATTATATATATATATATATTAATATATATATTATATATATATACATACATACATATAATGTGTGTGTGTGTACCGAACCATGCATATGTACAGTAAACAATGAGACAACATTCATGAACCTTACAACAAACTCGTAAGACGACCAAGATTATGAACCCAGCAACTATTGTACAGGCAGTATTAGGCCGATAGCCTAGTTGCTTACCTTATTGACTTTGTCAAGGTTGCTCTAAATTGTCCGTAAACCTTCTAAACAAGGTCCTTGCTAAACCTTCACGGCCGTATCTCTTCTTATGGCCGATGGATGGAACCTTGTTTTGTATACTTTGCGAAGGTTTGTTTACTTTTCTCAGAGCATCAGTCGCATGGTCTACTTCCCCAGAGGGCTGGCTGGTTGGTTGTGCGCCTTCTCTTAACTGTCTGCCTTTCGGGGACGATGTTTAATTTCCCGAGTTTTCGTGGTCTTATGGACTGTTTCATGTCTTCGGCGAATGTGCATGCATTGTGAGAAATACATTAAGAACGGTATATACTTTTCCACGCCGTCATATGAAATTATTTAAAGCTTTCGTCATCGCGTTTTTCACTGTCTGCGCATTACCATATACCTGCTTGAGGCGTTTGGAGTTTGCTGATTATTCTACATATTACGCCAAGGTATTATTAATATTATTATTATTACGACAAAATTTTCTCGAAGTTTTGTTCTTCTTGTGACCAAATTGTGGAACGACCTCCCTAAACCTCAAGTCATAACGCTGGAACTTTAATTTCAATCTTGGTGCAAATACTTTCTTGTTGACAAAGCTGCTATAAGTCTCATTTCATAATTTATTTATTATGTCTTCTTTTGCATTTTTAAATTGGCTTAATAATAATAATAATAATAATAATAATAATAATAATAATAATAATAATAATAATAATAATAATAATAATAATAATAATAATAATAATAAATGTCCCGATAGGTGGGGAAACAGAACTATTGTAAATGTTCCAAATATGAATGTTACTGAAATAAGAAGAATTATTGAGGATGAGAATTTGTCATCTCAAATTTAAACACATTTAAACGATACAGAGAGAGAGAGAGAGAGAGAGAGAGAGAGAGAGAGAGAGAGAGAGAACGCCTCAGTGGCGTGGTTGGTTTGATCTCGACCTGCCACCTTGGTGGCCGCGAGTTCGATTCTCGACATTCCATTGAGGGGTCAGAGATGTGTATTTCTGGTGATAGAAGTTCACTCTCGACGTGGTTCGGAAGTCACGTAAAGCCGTTGGTCCCGTTGCTGAATAACCACTGGTTCCATGCAACGTAAAAGCACCATACAAACAACGTAAAAACACCACACAAACAAACAAACAGAGAGAGAGAGAGAGAGAGAGAGAGAGAGAATGTGGTAAAATACAGATAGAAATTACTAGTAATTAAAGACAAACATCGACATAAATGTCATTGCAAAACACATCATCAACTCTGACATTCACACTGAGCGGTATTCTAACTTTGACTTATTAATGTACGAAAGGTTATTACATCGTATATTTCTAGACCAATGGAGTCGTTTTTCTATCTTCCATGGTTATTTTAATAAGCACTTTGATCCAGAATCTCGTCGCTCCCTTGTTATTTCAGTTATTCATAATTTCATTTTTTCACACATAAGCTTGCTAAACAGGTTAGGTTAGTGGAAATACGTAGTTTAGGCAACATGGGATCCAAATCCTTTAGGCTGAGGTATCTTTCAGCACATTGCGCGCGCACCACGAACATTAAGATTTCATGGAGCCTAAGTAGCAGCAGTCACAGTGACTATGGTAATTGACAGGGTATATGAATTTTGTGGGTATTATGACTAATAACAAGAAGTACGGAATTCAGAATCCAGGGAAGACGCAATGTAATTATCAAGGTGCACCGGATGTTTACATAACGGCACTCAATAAGATTCTCCGAATCAGTGGGCCTAGGCATGACATTTATTCCTCGATAATAATTATTATTCAAAATACCAAAATATGTAGGTACGTGGTGTTCTGTGAATAAAATACCCGTATGTCAAAAACGTGAATAACAGAGAGCATGAGTCTAGCTAAAGCAACACCCACATGAACAAACGATGTAAATAGGAAAACAAAGAAAATGGTGTGGGGCGTTTCAAAAGCAGAGTTCTTCGCTCTTTTGTGCTTTACATAATTTGAAAATTGTGGCGCAATTCACATATCAGCTATTTCAAAAGAAAGAAAAAAAGTCTAGAGAAACCCAACCGTTGTAAAAATTAGGGTCGTTCCTCGACTATCATTGCGTCGTCATGCTTTTTATTTATTTATATTTTGGAGGCTATTAAAGCAAGTCCCTTATGGCAGCTCTGCACAGAATTAAAACTTAATTCAAATTTTTTTTGGACAATTTTATCCAGTGGACATGTGAACGTTTGCATCTTACCACTTTGCTCAATGACTCAAACTTATATTTGATTAACCATACTTGGTCAGTCTGGTAGATTTAAGAAAATGACTTTTTTTTCCTGTGGTGTTTGCGTATGGTAACACTGCGTCCCGGGCTTTAGATAGGTTCGCTATGTGAAAGTTTTAGGTAAATAAAAGAATATCTGAGTGTATATTTGCAACTGAAGGGTTTTAATAATGTACTGTATGCGAATTAAACCGTTAATATTCGAAATAAGATATTGTTATTATAGTTGAATGTAACTATCTAAAGCACGGGACGCATTGTTACCATACGCAAACACCACAGGCGGGTGGACAGATGGAAAAAAAACAGAGTATAGGCGGTCTGGGCAAACTAGTTTGGAAGCAAAATTAAATGGGGGCTCAAACACTTACTGGTTGGTTATATCTTGTTAAAACAATCTTTGAAGACATCAGGATATAATTATAATAATAATAATGTAGAAAGTTTTTTCCAATAGTACCTATTGTAAATTCATACATATATTTATTTGTTAGTTGGCCTTGATTTAACTTTTTCGTCCCTACGGTATTTTTTCTTTCTTAAACCGTGAATTTCGCTTCATGTTAAGTTTACCTTGTTTAGAGAGTTAATGGCCTGTTACGACTGTTCCAAACGAATATTGGACGTTTATATAATAATAATAATAATAATAATAATAATAATAATAATAATAAATAATACCTAATAATAATAATAATATATTATTATTATTTGGGAGAAAACCCTCTTTTAAACAAAATGGTAGAATAAAATGGCAGAATTCTGCGAATTAATCTTTATATATATATATATATATATATATATATATATATATATATATATATATATATATATATATATATACTAAGATAAATTCGTTGAATTCTGCCATTTTATTTAATAATAATAATAATAATAATAATAATAATAATAATAATAATAATAATAATAATAATAATAATCTCGCGGGAGCACTCAACAATGATTTCCTTCGTATCTTAGCTCCCACTTGAACGGATGAAAGGTGGTTTCATTCCTATCCACATCAATTTCATGGTCAGCGGTGCTAGCGAACACACTTCCGCCGAATGCATTCGTGCGCTTAGTAAGCCTAATCACGTTATTATTTTCCTTTTTATTATTAATAATAGCCATCCTTTTCTCGCATGTCTAATGAAGCTGCTTCATCCTCTCCGTATGTGCCATTTCGGAAAAACAAATGGAGTAGAAGAATAGTATACATTTTACGCAAACAGTGAACATGCATCGTAATTTGTAACTGTACACGGAAAACCATCCCCGTAATGATAACGTTCTACCTGTTTTGAACAGCAAATGCGAGCATTTTTACATGCCTACTTGTATGTAAATTTTAGTCAAAAGACAAGTTTCAAAAATTGCAAGTCTGTTCTAACAACGATTAAAGTTTACAAATAATCCTCGATATCCAAGAAAATTTTCAGCCTTACCAATGATTTAATCTTACATGCCCAATACTGCGGCAGGATGTCTTACACTTCACTCAGCCCAGGGAGTGTAAACGAGGCATGTTTACAAGTGATTACAAGTGCTATAAAACTACAATGATGTAACAACCATCATACACAATTCCACTGGGCGCATTTTTTCTATCATGAAATGCTTTATAAATGGAAATAAAAAAGCGTCGCCTCCCATTAAAACTGACATCACGGAATTGTGATTATAAATGCGCCTAACAACAGCGCCAAGTGCTAAAATTACGTATTGAATAAAGTGGAGACCATACGGAATCACAACACAAAAATAATGTGGTACAGCACATTCGTGCTTCACTTACTAGTATTTATTTTCTGACCACCTGCAAATTCCAGACCACAATGTCTCTGGTTTTTGGTAACGAACCACAACGATCAGCGTGTTGCTAAAAACCAATCTTCGACAACGACCATCTACACTCTACAGTATTCTCGTTCAAGTTGAGACTTACCATAAGGTGGGATTTCGTTCATTCAGCTGACACTTCACGTGCGATCGTTAAGCAGAACTGGTTGGAAATGACTCACTTGAACGGTGAACCGCCAAGGCCCAAGGGTATCGCATGCCAAACTACTTCTTCTTGCTTTTGAATGACAGACGTTACAAAAACTGATATTACTATCTTAAAAATAAATAAAGAAGAAAGTTTTTTAAATTTCCTTTGGAAGCGGTAAACGTGAACACAAGATTACATTTAAATTCTTTGCCCAAAATGTCAGTTTTGTTGTTGTTGTGATTATGTGGTTATTCTGCCTTCACTTATTGAAACTTAAACTCGAAATGTTTTTTCCAGAAAATGACTGAGGCTTGTAGGTTGGTAACTACTAGTCACGTCAGTAGCAATGAATGCTTGAATAGCAAAAAATGTTTGCAAGTGCACTAGCAAACCTCTGACAAGTTGTAAACAAAGTCCGAAATTCGTCCTTGACCATTGATTTTATGGTAACTCACTCAGGCATTCATTATACTGTGATAGTGATATCAAATCTGTAATATTTATGAGCAGCTTTTTACAATTCATTGAATTCCTTAAAAATCCCTATATCTGATGATGGTTGGAGTGTTTCCATAGCAACAAAGATCAAGCTGGATTAGAAATTGGGGATTCAATTAATTTGGGTGAGAACCTATCATGATTGGATTTAATAATTACAACTTTGGCAGTCTTATCCAGTATGCTAAGTAGCTTCAGCTAGTAGGTAATTTTGCAGGACCCTTTAATAGGTCAGTTACATATTTATACTTCTGCACAAAATCCTTTTGCTTCCAAAAACAACAAACATGTTAACATCTGCTCCTTATTTACCATGCAATTGAAGTCTGATAAATGTTCATATCCAACCATTTTAACTATTCTGCTCTTCTCTACAACTACAATTCAAATTTATATTTAGTATCATGTTTCATGGAATATTTTATTTGCATCAAAGAACACCATCCAAACTCTAATATGGACCATTTCCTCAAGTCTCGGCATTACTGCCTTCTCATTGTCTTAATTAAGCGACACCTTAATTAAGACGTATTACAGTTCCCAGGTAATTAAACTTTGGCCTTCTTTACAATGTCCACAAAAAGAAAATATTCTTCTTTTACTTTTCTTGACATTTTTATTACATTTTTTTTTCCTTTTACGTCTATTTTCATACTGTATTTCATTTCCATGAAATGTTTTCATGCAAACCCATATTCTTCTTTTACTTTTCTTGACATTTTTATTACCTTTTTTTCCTTTTACATCTATTTTCATACTGTGTATAATTTCCATGAAATGTTTTTATGTAAACCAATACAGAACATGAAATTGAAACAGTATATGAGACCCGTGTTAACGTATGGCTGCGAAACCTGGAGACTGACAAAGGATCTGGAACGAAGGTTGGAAGTGTTTGAGAACGGAATCTTGAGAAGGATATGTGGACCGGTCTTTGATGTGGAGATGGGGCAATGGAGAAGAAGGCATAATAATGAACTGAGGGAAATGACAGAGGTACCCTTGATAACAGGCATGATTATGGCTCAAAGACTGAGGTGGGCGGGGCATGTGGCCAGGCCTCATGAGGATCGACTAATAAGCAAGATTACTCGAGGACAACCAGAGGGCAGACGACCTCCAGGAAGACCCCGCATGAGATGGTTGATAACGTAAAAAGGGACATGACAGAGCTTGGAGTGGATGGTCCAGGGGATTGGTGGGATGTTGCAAGCTTCTTGTAGCGGCAGCAAAGAGCCATGGAGGCCCACAGCGGAGGTGAGTGAGTGATTGATATGAGACCTCCTGATATGATTGGCATGAATGAAATAAAAGGACTGCAAAAGCACTCTAAGTCAAAGGTTATTCAGCAGTTATGATGATGAAATGGTGAGGACTTGATATAAAAAGATGAACTCTCTAAAATTCTATTTCAAATCAGAGTTCAGTAGTTGCTCATACTCATTTCATTAGTCAAAGAGAATTCCTTGGAGAAATATAACATCTAAGTGGAACTATGTGTAATAGCTTGGAAGACTAAAATTCAACAGAGCTATTTTGCAACAAAAACAGTACGTATGGGGAAAAAGGACTTTTCAACACAATTTACTCCAAGAACTAGAAAGCTCTAAACCAATTAAAGGGTAACCAAAAATAATTATTGATGGTGCTGATGAACAGATTTTTCATTGCTATTATGTACGTATAGCAAAATCCTATGTATACAGTTCTCATTCTCCACTATCTCTTTCTATGTCTTCACTTTACACAGAATACTGCAGAAAATATATCACTCTTGCAATTGTATTGCATATGTATTCTCTAACTCCTATGGAAACAACTGCTCTGTGGCCAGATGAAAATCCAAAATTAAATACTATTTGTTTTACTTTAAGCTAGCTTTATACAAGTCCTTGCCTAGAGCAACCAACAGGTGTGGTAGGTGTTAAAATCTTTGAGGCAAGACCTGGTTTGGACTTCTTGACACATCCACCCAACAAAATAAAATTCAAACCTACCTGAATAAAACTTCTGTCAGCTTATTCTACATCTCCAATGAATGCATTTAATATTATCTGGGACAAGGGTCTCTTCACAATTGGAAAAAATGAACTTTTATAGACTAATGAAACTTATTTTCATGAACTATGACCCTTTTCTGAACAGTTACATTTATAATTCATGAGTATGCCCATAGAAATATGTGGGCAGCAGTGCATCTGTACAATAACTGTGATCTTTACAGCTTATGCAAGTTCACCATCAAAAGGTTTGTTAAGTGTCCATAAAGCTTTCTGTAAATATATTTCTTATAACTTTTTATATCATTTAGAAGTGCTCAGATACAGCCTTTCCCCTACTTATCCCTGGCAACTTTTAACATCCACATATACTGCACAACCAAAATAAAAATGACTAATAAAATGAAAACACCAATGCCTGGACAATGGAAAGAACCTAAGGCTACTATAAGCTGTAGATAGGCCAAATAGTACAAACCAATTACGTAATACGAAGGGTAAATCATTAAAATTAAGGATAAAAATACCTAAGCCAAAACATAAGAATTATATATCCTCCTAATGAACTGAATTTTTATATATACAATATGTATTCAAATGTTAATTGTACCCTAGGAAGTTTAAAATCAGTTTATCCTCATTAATAGCCTTATCTGGATAACAAATACCATCACATTCAAGATATAACCGATCAGTCATAACAAAACCGAGATATAAAAATGAATATGCCTCTAATGTACTTTTCCTGGTACATCCATCTTGCTCATTTTTTGTCTTATAATTTTTATCAGAAAATCCCCTCACATTCTCTGTCAACCTAGTTTATCACTATTACCCAACTCTCCATTATCTTGCCCTGTCAATTTATATACTATAGTACATCTAATTCCTGCAATGCCACATTATTTGAAAGTAACAAATGCACATAATCCAAATCACCCATATAAGTTTGTTTTTTGGATTTAACTTTGGCTTAATACAACCTTGTATCAAGGACTCCTTCTTTGGGTTCCTTCAGTTTCCCATGTACAGGACATTGGATGTCTACAGTCACAGCATTAAGAAACTAAGACAATCCACTTTAATACTTAAAGTTTTAACTGAACATTCTTGAAAACTCCCAAAGACGTCAGCAAAGTAACTGGCATTATGTGAGAAACCTGAAACTTCTCTTTTGAACATGGATTCTCTCTGCTGCACATGCCTTAACTTTGTGCTGAATTTAATTTCATTCTCTTTTAAGAAACCCCTAACAAATTTTGGTGTCTCCTGCCTGGCACCATTGGGCAGAAAACCTGTGGTTACCCAGGTTGGCAGGCAGATTTGACCCTTCATTTTTTTAATCACCAATCTTCCCCTCTATTTGGATCTATCCTTATGCCACAATGGCATCTTGAATTTTGCGAACTACTTCTTCATACATGGTGTTCTCAGCACTTTTTTAGATACTAATATTACTAATATTCAGGGAATCTTTCAACCCTGACTTCACCAGCCTGGAATGGAGGCCATTACTTTTACTTTTTTTTATTGTTCCCTGGGAATTTCTTCTTTAGGCAATACACCCATACTTCCCAAGTTTAACAATATGCATGCTGTAGTTCCAAATCATACGTCCTTCATTAACCAATCATACTTCTGCTATTATAGAGGATTTGCTGCTAAATGGAAGGTAAACCTAAAGAAGCTGAACAGTTAAGAAATAACCTAAGGGACACATGAAACATGCAAGGCTTTTAGCAACAGCCTTGGCTGAAGGGATGAAGGAAAGAGCCCCCTAAGTACCATTTACTATGTGCCATCCATTCACACTGTTAGTGATGTGCCTCTACAGGGAAATTTTTTTTTACTTATAATTACAATAATTTCATTCTCCCTTACTTTTCTGAACAATCTTTTTGTCAGATTTTCACATCTTGTTTTACTGGAATACAGTGATTCAGACCCTAATCATCAAGTTTCTACATAAAGTTGCAAGACTGAGATCCCCAAAAAGTAAGTACAAACTCAAGAAAAGAAAATCCAACTTAGGTATCGCACTGCTTCTGCTCTTGTGCATTAATATATAAAAGTTTCCTTCTAAACTCCATCCATTTCCTCTGATCTCTAGCTAATATACCTGTAGCTGTTTAACTTCTTGAACTTTACTCAAATTTTCATCTCTTGCTCAAAGCACTCCCTACTAGTGAGTCCCACAAAAGTCTAACCAAACTACAGAATGAAATCGCACAAAAAATCATTTACTATACTGGATCTGAATGTGCAATATTCAATGACCCTAAACTTGAGTGTCTCAGCAAACAACATAATCAACACATTTTACATAGTATTGTATGAGATCATCATGGGGGAAAAATGTTTCTACAGGATGAACATTTTAATGCGCAATCAATTTGAATGAATAATTGTTTTAAGTTTCAAAAGAAATGTCTTTCTCCATGATCCCTTGTGTAGTTTTAATTTACTGAGCTTTGATCACATAAAATGTTCCACTTTCACTCTATCTAATACCCAATCAACTTAAGTTAACTTTAGAGGTAGAAATTCAGGAAAAAATCAATATCAAATATAATGCAGTATTACAATTTTGAAAATTACAACCATTTACATGACATTATTTACAATAACGAACAATTTATTTGTACCAATGTATCATCACTTGTGTCACAGCAAATGCTATATAGTCATCAATCTATAGACTCATGTCACATGAAATACACTGCACTGTATGTACACACAAATATAAATACAAAATTTTTTTAAAATCCTTTAAGAGCAATACATAGATGCAAATTTCATTTGTTTTTGAAGCATTTTCTTGGAAGTGTTAGGGGACACAAATTCAAGGGCTTCTTCAACTGCATTGCTAGTGATATGAGGTGGTTCGCCCTCCCTTTGACACAGCTGCTTAATTTCATTACAGAGCTGAATAACCTGCAAAGAAAAAAATTTATTTTGACACAAACATGCACAAAGAAAAATACAATTAGGAAAACTATCCAACAACAGCCACGCTAAAGACAATTAAATTCTAAGTCACCCTATTTTATTAAATGTGCTGTGAATATTAGTCAGACATGATTTACTTCTAACCAAGGCTAGGGCAACAGAAAAATGGAACAGTTTCATTTCAAAACCAAGGTTATTTATTTCCACCATCTTAACATAAAACAAAACAATCAAGTTTCTCAAAAGATTTTAATAGGTGGATTTCACTATGAAATTACGTAGTTTACATATTCCTATGTTTAACCAGACTACCGAATCACTTCCAGACTCTAATAGAGCTAGCCACTAGTGTCTGGAATTAAATATAAGATAAACAATGAAGCAAGCCATGAAAGAGGTTTTACAGCTAAGTACAGAGACCAACAAAATTGGATGAAACGTAAAATGCAGAAATTAATGCACATGGTGTCCAAGGGCCACAATGTTGAATACTGCCCACTATCCCATGTAAAGAACATTGTAGGTAGATCCAATGATTAGTTTTGGTAAAGTAAAAAATTATGTTGCAATACTAAAATCACCAATAATAAAATGTAAAAATAAAGCGACATACTATCCAAAACTGACGTTGTACAATACATAATTCAAGCAGCACAACAAATGGTAGTTACACAAAAATGTGAAATAGATTTTATATAATTAATTATCAAACACTAAATTCAATCTCTTTATAAGCATAGGAAGACAGACTGCTGCCAGTTTTATTTTGCAACATATGAAAAATTTTCTTACTGGTAATAGATAACACTTGGATATATTTTTTGTCATGAATCATACCATAACACTTTTCCATGATATAAAGAAATTTTTTTCCACAATATTGCTTATATGATCTTCCATGAACTTTGCCAATGAAAGTTCAGTCTTCAATTATAATAAACAAAATTCTTCTGCATTCCTAAAATACAACTGAAGCTGCAAAACTTGCACTGACAATAAGAGAAAATATACTTACCTCAGCTGTTGTGAATCCATCAGTTTCTTCAACAAGAGATTCCAGGGAAAAATCATCTGAAAATGTTGCTGGTTGAAAATGTTTTTTTAAGACTCCTAATCTGTCTTCTGTTTCTGGTAAGCTGACAAAACAGTATTCGTGAAAGCGTCCAGGTCGAATTAAATCCTAGATAATGGAAAGCATTTGTAAAATGGGAGTTTATTAGTGAATGCTAACATGTAATAGGTTTATTACACTGAATTAATATTTTCAAATTATCAATTTCAAGAAAACCCTAATTATTTTATTCACGGAAAATAACTTCCCAAAAATAGTATATATGCTGTACTTTTTCACTGATCATAAGAAAGAACCCATGAAATTTCATTACAGAAATTGAGATTTGCAAAGAATATGAATACTATTTACAAAAGAAACCCAAAGTAAACAGCATCTCAAACTGAAGAAAAAACTACTTTATATCACTGTGCCTTTTTGCTTTCCACTCAAAATGAAAACAAACTTTACACAACACATGCAGTATAAATGTTAATGTGTACAGAACTTAAATTCTTGCATATTTCTTCATTCCACAAATCAAAGCTACTACCAAATTTACCTTATCTAATAGATCAGGCCGATTTGTCTCCGCAAATACCAGTACACCATCATTACGAACTATACCATCAAGCTGCACCTTAAGGTGGTTTATAATACGGCCTTCTACGTCACTACTACCATCTTCACCTTTTAATCTTCCAGCCAATCCTTCAAAATTCTCAAAATGCAAAATGCACGGAGAAGATTCTTGGGCCTTTAAAAGTAAATTAAAATTAAAACCAACTATTAGTTAAAAGGCCAAATAGTAATACCATAAATTATATCTGTATTTACAGCTATCAAAATATTTTTACATCATAATACAATCAGTAAATCATCTGTCTATATGTACAAACCAAACATACTATATTTATTGATCAATTTGTTAACTTACTAAAAGTGATTTGCAAGATAATTTGCTTAAAGATTTGTAAGCCAAACACAAGACATTTTTAGTCCATTTGGTCTGCTAAAATGTCATATAATGATCTCATTTTGTAAGCTTACATGGCCATATCAAATAAACCCAAAAGTCTATTTCAATCATATTAGTACAGTGAATGTAAACAATGAATTTCACGAAGAAAAACTATTTACGATGCCTATACTGTATTACAGTCTAATAACAGAATTTTAGTTGTGGCATCATAAAAACAAGAAATGATGAGAAAAAAAATACGTATCTAAAAGAATTTCACCATACTTCTCTTCTATGATTATAGCTTAATTAAAAAAAAAATTAAATTATAAAATACTAAATACTACAAATATTTCCTATTCATTTGATGTCAGGCTTAGTTTACTTGTATTCTTTACATACTTAATTTTTACAGCTAAAAAACATTTAAAAAAGAATTATGAATAGCTCAATCTCAGCTTTACCAATGAGGGAATTACTTAACATAAAGCTTCTTACATATGAACACATCTTTTTAAAATCAATAATGCATAAACCTATCATATATAGAAGTGACATAAATCATCAGCTGCTGACTGGCCATACTTTTAACATTTAAAAAACTATTTACTGTACCTTCGCAAACAACTTTGCAAGGTTTTGTTCAGATTCTCCGAAGTATTTCCCTAAAACAGTGGATCTCTTGATGCGAATGATCTTCAAATGGAATTCTGATGCCAGCGCCATGATGAGGAAAGATTTTCCACAACCAGGAGGACCAAAAATTAAGTACTGGGTTGGTGTAGATAATCCACAATGCTCAAATATATGACCATGATTCAGTGACAAGTTCAAAGATTCCAGTAAATGGGATTTCATTGTCTCATATCCACATATGTCTGAGAGAGTTACCTGTAGCAAAATCAAACTGATTAAAGAAAATGTAAAGGACTATGATTTCATATGGAATACATCTGACCTACAGTAATCTAATAAAATTCTTGTTAGAACCAGTAAGTTGTATATTTCATGAGGTGAAGTGTTAACAATCAAATACATATTTCTGGGCTCAGCCGTGTCGCTCCGTGATCCCTTTTTTGTCCAAGCTTTCCTGATTAAGTGTTCAGAGGTAAACTGACACTTGAATTACCTTGGTAGTACTACATGGATACCTGACTCAAGAGACCATACTAACCTTCTGCTCAACACATGCAGTATCTTTCAAAGCAACAGGTTTCACTGTTCCAACTGCATACTCCAAATCCTGCATTGTCAGTTTCTTCCCTTCAGAATGCATTACAGCTTCCATCATTATATTGTGCAAATCTCCTCCTGCATACCCCGGAGTGTTGGATGCAGTAGTCTCCAAATCAATTTTGCTGATGTCATGTGGTACTCTGAAGAAAGATCAGGTTTAAATTATATCATAGTGTTGTGTACAATAATCTGATATTTTAATTCTATTCTGTCCTGTGTTTTAATAATTTCTAATAACATACCAATGACAAGTACTATTTTCTTAGTGAAGCCTCAAAACAGACTGAAAAAAATTCTGATTCTAGAGTGTAAACATCAAGCTACCAAATGTGATGTTATTATCTCAACAGTCTTAAAACCAACTTTCTACATCACATGTAAAGAAAGGAGGCAGCATATACACTGGATATATCATGAGATATTTAACATTTGTTCATGTTCCAGTTACTGAGAAATGTTCTATGAAGTTTTATTCTCCAATAAAAGAACATAATAATACCATAAATAAGTTACTGATATATTTAATAGTCAACTTTTAACCTTTAATACTGTAAAAAGCTTGATGCTTATCCAAGTACGTAAATAATGCAAATTATCCTTGCACAAGCGTGAGCCGCATAACTTGAAAAAATTGATGAAGGGTCATCTGAATGGTTTCTTTCTTAGTAGTGAGTTTATCTATATTCATGC
>NC_061088.1:19051301-19122507 GCF_015104395.2 Macrobrachium nipponense | reverse complement strand
GATAACCGAGGACTGCCTGTAGTAACATCAGAATACTCTACATAAAATATTATCAGATACAGTGAAGTAAAGCATAACTTTTTTAAAGAACCATTGAAAAGATGTAGATTCATTGTTTGTGTTTCATATTATACTAATATATGAATATTACACATGCTAATTTTATATTTGTATGATTGCAAAGACTTTAAAATTTGTTTCAAAACTAGGTCCTTAAAAGTCACATGATATGTGATTAAATACAGTAAAAAAAAAAAAAAAGAAAAAAAAGCTAGCCTATCCACAGATGGTTTTCTAATTTAGAAGTCATCTTTTACTACAGATATGATGACGTTCCAGTACTTTTTATTGTTGGCCAGAAATGGAGAAGACCAATGAGCTTGCCAATCATTTTTTATGATACTATCTGAACGAATAGTCCACTTCATATCAGTCGCAGGAATATGTTGGAATGGAATGTCACCTTTAGTAATGACATCTCTTGCTTCATAGTCAGCATGGGCAGGATCCAACAAAAGTGGACTAATTTGAATTTGGAACTAAGTCAATGCAACCACTCTTGAATATACTGAATAAATGGATGACTAGCCCATGTTAGCTTCTTATCAAAACTCATCCCTAAAAACTTCACCTCTTCCTTACATAGTATTATTGTCTTTCAGCTCAATACTTGGAATACATAGTTTCCTTTCGAGTACCTCTAGTCAAATGAACTGCCACAGTTGGGGAAGGGGAGAATTGAAAGCCTTTGTCATCTGCCCGATCGTTGATTGCATTAACTGACTTCTTGCAAGAAATTACAATCTGCAATAATATCATAAATAGTGACATATAAAGCAAGGCCATCTACAAATAAAGATGCCTTTACTGGAAATGAGACACATTCAACAATACTGTTTATAGCCACAGCAAATAGGATGACTCACTACACTGCCTAGTGGGATGCCTTCCTCCAGCTCAAAATATTAAACAAGGTATTTCCAATTCTAACTTTAATATACCTATTACTTAGAAATGAGCTACTGAAATTTAACATATTACCTCATATTCCAGTATCATGAAGCCAGTTAATAATACCAAAATGCCAAGTACGTAGTGTGTCAGTCTGTTTTGAAATCGAAGAAGACCAATAGTCTGACTGCATTTTAAGAAACCTTGCTGAATTTGGGTTGACAATCTTAATACATGCAGTCGCCAGTTACTGGCAGGGGTTCCTATTCTGCCAGCTTGATGATAAGCGAAAAGTAACATTTTCATGATAAAATAGTTTTAATTAAACTTGCCCAGTAATTAAATAGCTAAGAGTTTCACTCGCCGGCAGTTAAAATGCCGAAATTCGTGGGTCGCACTAATTTACTATTTGTTTTGGTTAGGTAACAATACCCCGCCCACTTTCAGGGCAAGAGAGAGGAACAACACACAAAAAGCTGTTTGTTTATGCTCATCCAACATAAATCCATGCTAGGGGACGGAGGGTGGGTTCCGATTATAACTACTGGGTAAGTATTTAAAATTTTATATTACTATGAAAATGTCATTTTTAATTATACAAATTCCCCAGTAATTACATAGCTGATTCCCACATAGCAGGAAGGTGAGAAGCATGGATAATTCTACCTCAGATTCATAAAAATACATAGAGATTAGAAAAAACTTTGCCAACATTTATTAAAATGTTTGTTGATTCCTTAACTGATTAAAGAGTTGTAGCAGGAAAATACCGCCTCTAGTTGCCACTCATCTTATCATGTAACGGCGTGGCAGTGAAGCCATGTTGCATCTATTACATAGTGGGACCTTTGTAGCGAAGAACAATTCCGATGCTAACAAAGGATCAACATTAATTGCTCCTGCCCAGGGCTCAGTACCAACATATCACCAGAAAAGATTGTTACCTACAACCAAAATAATAAAATATCCACCACCACCATAACAAAGGACCGAAGGGTAGTCCAGGTACTTCATACCTTGTGTCAAGGAGGAAAATATTTTAGGATGGGTTACTTCCTACACTTCCTTTCCCAACACCACACCAGCCGCAAGAAACGGACCCAGGGTACTGTAGTCTTCATACAGTTTCAATGTCATGGAGATAATGCGATGCAAACATGGGTTTGCATTTCCAAAATGTAGAATTGATAATAGAAGTAAGAGATAAATTTTTCTTAAAAGCCAGAGAAGTGGCTACTGCCCTAATCTCATGAGCTTTAGCCTTGCAGACTGGGAGAATGTCCTCCTTAACTGAAGAATGTGCTTCTCAAATGACATACCTTAAGAATGCTAGAGCATTCTTAGGGGTTTTTTACAGACCACCAAAGACTGGCAAAATCTCCACGGATGTCTTTAGTTCTGTGAAGGTAGTACTTTAAGGACTTCACTGGGTACAGAGTTCTTTCCTCATCATCATTACCCAGGACTTCTGTCAAACTAGGGATCGAAAAAGAGCGAGGTCAGGGATTAGAAGGAGACTTGTTCTTGGCTAGAAACCCCAAGGAATATGAACACATAACATTCCCTTTCGAAAAGCCTATTTTCTTATCAAGTGCATGAGTCTCCCTAATCCTTTTAGCAGTCGCTGATACAAGGAATAGTGTTTTACTAGTCAAGTCCCTCAGGACTAAGTTCATACATAGGTTCAAAACGAGACCCAGACAATCACTTTAACAGAATATCCAGATTCCAAGGCACTATAGGAGAATCTTTATGATAAGAGGTATCAAACAATCTAATGAGATCAGAGAAGTCTGGGTTGGAGGACAAGTCCAAGCCTCTGTGATGGAACACCAATGCTAACATGGCCCTATAGCCCTTGATGGAAGAAGACAGGATTCTTACTGACCTTAAATGAAGCAAGAAATTAGCTATTTGCATCACAGTGGACTTAGAAGAAATGTTAGAATTCTTACACAACTCTATGAAGATTCTCCATTTATTCTGATAAACGTTGCTAAAAGATTTTCTCTTACACATGGAGATAGCCTCTGAAGCTCCTTTAAAAAACCCTTTCTTTCTAAGGAGTTTCTGGACAGTTTGAATCCTGTCAGGGCCAGAGAGGACAGGTTTTTGTGGAATCTGTGGAAGTATTGTTGTCCAAGTAACAGCTTCTTTTGAGGAAGCAGCCTCGGGAAGTCCACCAATAGATCTGCAAGATCTGGGAACTATTCCTTTGATGGCCAGAAGGGGGCCACCAAGATCAAGGAACTTGTGTACAAGGAACTTGTTCAGCGCTTGCCTTATCAGGCTGAAAGCATACAGTTCCTTGTCCGACCAGTCCTCAAGAAAAGCATCCACTGCCCACGGCTGTGGGTCTGGAACTGGCAAACAAAATAAGAGGGAGACGATACTTCTGAGACGTGGCGAACAAGTCTATATTCGGTTTTCCTATAGTTTCCAAAGATCTAGGCAGACGAGAAGATCCAATGTCCAATCTGTCAGCAGGACCTGTTTCCGATGACTTACCTCGTCTGCTAAAACTTTTAGCTTCCCCTGTACGAACCTGGTGACTAAACATGTATTGTTTCTTTCTGCCCAAATGAGATCTCTTGCCACTTCGTAAAGAAAGACCAAGTCCCTCCTTTCTTCTTGACATACAAGAGAGCAGGCATATTGTCCGTGTAGACCGCTATCGTCTTATTCTCTACTTCTCATCAAAGGACTGAAGGCTCAGGTGTATTGCCTTTACCTCCTTCACATTGATTTGCAGAGATCTTTGCTCTAGGGACCATACTCCAGAGATTTTGCTTTGCTCTAAAAGCACTCCCCATTTTAGGTCCGATGTGTCTGAAAAGAAGTTCAGGTAGGGGTTCAGTTGAGAGACTTGCCTTCTGACTGTCTCTTCCCTGAATTCCACCAAAGGAGGTCCTCTTTTATTTCCTGTGTTATAGGAAAAACATGCATGTCTGGAAGCTCCTTCCTGTTCCAGCTCGCTTTCAGATAGAATTGCAGGGGTCTGAGATGTAGCCTGCTGAGCGACACAAACTGCTCCATCAATGAAAGGAACCCCAGCAGACTCATCCAGTTGTTGGCTGAGCACTCGTTTAAGGCCAAACTTTTTGCATCATTCTCATGCAAGATCCTACTCTTTTCCGGGTCGGAAAAACCCAAAAACTCTGAGTCACTATGATCATTCCCAAATATTGAATCTCCTGAGTAGGAATCAACTGAGATTTCTGGGAAATTATGAGTATTCCTAACTCCTGCACTAAAGAGAGAATCTTTTTGAGGTCCTCCGCACACTGACTCTCTGATTGGGCTCTTTAAAAGCCAGTTGTCTAAATACAAGAAGGATACTTGTATCCGCTGAAGATGGAGCCATTTTGCAATGGGAGCCATTACCCTGGTAAATACTTGAGGCGCCGTTGTCAGTCCGAAGCAAAAGGCGCAAAATTGAAAAACCTGCCCTTCGAACACAAACCCGAGATACTTCCTTGACTTGGGGTGTATGGGAACGTGGAAGTATGCATCCTGAAGACCTATGGATGTCATTCAATTTCCCAGGTGAATGGATGACAGGAGTGTTTGGTTTGTTTCCATCTTGAACTTGGTCTTTATGACGAAGACATCCAGGACGTGCCTCCATCTCCCCCCCTTCCCTCGATGACTTGGGGACTATTAGAGAGACTATTGTAGAATCCCAGAGAGCAACGATCTTGAATGAGTTCTACTGCTCCCTTTCTTACAAAAGTTACTTCGTTCTCTAGAGCCAAAAACCTCTCTGATCCTCTTGAATAAGCTGTTAAGACAACTGGCATGCTGACTAAGGGAGGCTTCCTGAGTATGGGGATAATGTAGCCTTCCTTCAGAACCTTGACAATCCAAGGTTCTGCCACTTTTCTCTGCCAAATATCCCAAAATATTATAAGTCTGGCTCCTACACTCGTGCGGAGAACTGCATCCTCACATGCTAGAGGAACCCCTCAAAGAAGTTTTCTCGACGGAATTAGAAACGAACCTCGTACTTCCTCTTGATCTTGCTTAGGATCTCTGTTCTGGCCTGAAAGGACTGGCCTTTGAGGGAAGAGGTTGCCTCGAAACCGTCGCTGGAGGATCTCTCGGTCTTTTGGAAGACTGGGCGATGAGATCCTGCATACATTTCTTCTTCAGATCCGAAGATTTCCTAAAACTGTGGCTTCAGGAAACAAGTGTCTCTTATCTAAGGGGGAGAATAACAGAGCTGATCCCTGTGAGGAAGTAATGCCCTTCGACGTGTAGGAACACCAGAGCTCCCTCTTCTTGAGCGTTCCCAATGTGTAGAGATAGGCCAAGTCATGGGAACCGTCCCTAATCCTGTTATTGATACAGGAGAACTTGCATCTAATCCACCAGGAGGTTCTCCGAGAGCAAAGGGTAAGACATAATCTTGCGGGCCGGAGTGCCAACGGACCAGTCGAGAAAGTTGAAAAATTCAAATACCTTGAAAATGCCTTTCAAAAGATGCACCAACTCTGAGGCACAAAACAAAATCTTCACTGAAGAAAAAGCCGAGCGTCTGGCTGTGTCTATCAGACCAGAAAAATTTCCCTGTGCAGAGGCACAAACAACCAAGGAAGGAGCCTCTCTCATAACATATGACAAGTATCACCACCTGGAGATTTGAGAGTGCAGAAAACATAAAGAAGTCTTGCCTTGTTCCCTCTTTTCAGCAAGCCAAGTGTCTCTCTATTTAAAAGCCTTCTTAGCTGAGGAAGACAAAACTATCTTTGGCATCTTCCTGGGTTTTGAAGAAGGCCTACTATCCATAACCAAAGTTGATTCAGGAGACGATGGAGAAGTCGGCTTGAAAACATACAGATATGTGGCGAGCAAGAACTTCATTAGAGCCACATACGCTGAAGAGGGAGCCTCTTGATCCTCTGTAGCTTCGTCTTCAGATGAAATAGGAGAAAGATCCACATCTGCAGGAGCCTGAGATGTGGCTGCATCAACTTGTCTCCGTGTCAAAACAGCCTCTATTGGAGCTTCTGGCGCTGAAGTGTCTTGAGGCATTCGAGGAGACGATACCAAGGGAGCTTCGACCACTACTGGTGCTAGCTGAACTGTTGTGGGCGCTTGCTGGACTGTTGCGGGTGCTAACAGAGTTGTAGAAGCTTGAGCTGAAGAAAGCGGCTTATTCAGTAAAAGCAGAATACTACTGTTGAGCTTCGACTGAATAGGATCAACTGTCTCAACAGCAGCAGCAGCAGCAACAGCGGGAGCCAAGGAGTCGATGAAAGCTCCTGTGCGATGCAAGCAGGTGCTAACTGGTGTGCTACAGAAGGGAGCTAGGGCACCAATGGGCACTTGACTGCGTCTGATGGACGTGCCTGCGTGACAGATATGGGAGCTTAAAGTGGAGCCGAAGAACGTCAACGAGCCTTGGAAGCCAGAGGAGCGTCAACTTCCGAGAGGCAGTCTGAAGAAAAAGGCTCTGGGCTGTCCCAATGACTAAAAGAGAGGCGTGAATCTCCAGGCTTCTTAGTAGGAACCACTGGAGCTGTGTCCGAAGCGTCTCTCTTCAACAGCCAAGACTTGCTCCCCAAACGCCACTGGCATCATGGAGAAGAGTCATCTGAACTCAAGTTATGCACATCCAAGAAGAGACCTTTCCAATGGCTCTCTATTGCAACCTGGGAAGCGACAACAGGTTGAACTGAGGGGGCGAATGCTCACGGAAAGACCCCACCAACCTCCCTTAGGCTACCAGTTTGGCCCCTCAACCGCACTGGGGAGTGTGACAGTGACCTTTGCCTAGGAGCATCAGTGGGACAAACAGCCACCTTCTCCACTAATACAACACTATATCTTTTCGCCTTGTCCATTAGCCATTAGGACCTTCACAGATGCACCAAGCTGCTCCATAGTCTGTAGTAACAGAGCAAAACACTTATCAATCTTTTCTTCCAGACTGGTGATGAGGTTGGGATCGGAAGTGCGGGAGCCTGAAACTGGATAAGGTGGAATAATAAGAAGTGGGAGTGGGAGGTAAGGAAATAACAGGAATGTTCAAATCTGAATTCAATTCAGAAGAATCCCGGCTAGCTGATTTTGAATTAGTCCTAAGCAAAGCTTTTCTCTTCCTGTCTCTCACTAACTTCTTTAAAAACTATTAAGTTATATAATTATGGGGAAGTTGTACAATTAAAATTGCAGATTTTCAGTCCCGATAACCGGTTAATGGCACCTCTGTTAGGTATGTGGGCCCAATAAATGGAAATCAGTGCATTTCAGCGCTGAAAATCACTAAGTTGGACATATGATGATAAACCATTTTTCTCTAAATGCAACCTTAGTCTATAATTCATCATTTTCTGAAAAAACCTGTGCACAACTTGTAAGAGATAGTGGCCGATAGCTTGTAGGAAGATATAGATCTTTCAATGATTTCTAAATGGGGACAACAACTACAATCTTCCAAGAAGGGGGAAGAACACCAGCTTCCCATATTTTGTCGAAGATTTTAAGATTTAGCTGAATATGGAAGATTCTTGAGCATGATATAAACGTTATCATTCCAGTGGGATGTCGATTCAGATGTTGACAGAGCATCCATTTATTGTCTTAAAATTAACTTGTTATTATATGATGCCCCATTTCTAGAATTTAAATTAGTGGAAATGGTAGAATTCCTAATAGTGTTCTGGAACTGAGTTGAATAATTCTCAGAACTCAATACTTCAGAAAAATGCTCACCCAGTTTTTCAACAACTTCATTGGGCTTGTTGACAAGGTCTCCATTCACTAATGGCAACTTTTACACAGGCTAAAACCATGAATCGGGCATCTCTGGACTTCAGTTCTACTTGTAACTTCAAGGGGGGATGTACTGCGTCTCTCTCACATGACGTCTTTTTGTAAATTTGCTCGTAAATATACCTAGGGGATGCTGTTGGTTTTTGTTCTTGTCTTTTATGATAGTATGTCGGTTGTAAATGTAGTTTTACAAATAAATGTGCAAAGAAATATTAGAAAAAACATGTAAAAGTAAAAAAAAAAGTTACTGAATCTTCGTTCTCGGTAAATTTACATATTTTTCAACAAATAAGCTAGGAATTTGTTAATGATTTTATTTCTTATCTGTTTTGATATTGTGTGAGCAGTAATTATAATTTTACAAAAAATATTTATTAGAAAAAAACATAAATGTTGGTAAAATTTACAATTGTCTTGTAAAAGAGGCCCCACAAGGTAGGCAAAATTTTTTTGATTTTTTTTCACCATGTACATTTGCATATCTTCCTCTGTCCATTGATTTTTTTTTTTTTTTTTTAATTGGCTTACCTCAAAGTTTACCCAGCCTGAGGAGCTGCATATAGATATATTTACCCGTCCAATAGGGGTTAACCTGGCTGAGGTCTTAGAATTTATGCCATTTATAAATATGAAAAAGCCAGGATTCTCTTTTTACTTTCTAAAAATATATTCTGTTTTGCCATGGCTCATTGGTATGTATGTTTATAGATTTTAGTGTTGCAGATTGACCTTTCCAGGTAATTTTCCTCAAAACACCGCAGGTTTTATCCCACCATGGAACAGCAGGCTTCCAATGGTTTCCCTTTGGTCTTAGATTTTGAGTTTTCACCATTATTCAATATTTCAGAGGCAAAGTACTCAAAAGCCTTTGTATGGGACTTGAAGGACTCAAATTTCTGGGATAAGTTAATACCTTCTTGAAATTTGACCCAATCTGCTTCCTTTTACTTCCATTTAACAGGAAAATTTGGGGGCAATTCTCGCAAACTTCAGATGAATGGGAAAGTGATCACTGTCATATAAAAATTCATCTACAGACCTGTTAAAATCCAAATAGAGTGAAGAAGAGCAAATGCTTAAGTCTAAAGCAGATGACTCACCTGTACAGATATATCAAGATATGTCATAATACCATCATTAAAAAGTGTAAGATCTAATAATATTAGTAACAATGTCATCCGTGATCCTTCCCTCTGTCTTAATGTCATCTAAAAAATTACCACCTCAAAGTGGACTGCGAGAATTAAAATCACCAAGTAGTAACAAAAAAGGAGGAAGCTGATTAACCCTTAAACGCCGAGCCGGTATTTCTGAAAGTGTCTCCCGTATGCCGGCAGCGTTCGCGAGTGAGCGCAGAAGCAGAAAAATTTTCAAAAAATCACAGCACGCTTAATTTTCGAGATTAAGAGTTAATTTTTGGCTCCTTTTTTTGTCATCGCCTGAAGTTTAGTATCCACCCATCGGAAATGAAAAAAAATATTATCATATATAAATATTAGAATATATGACAGCGCAAAAAAAATTTCATATATAATTGTATACAAATCGCACTGTGAGCAAAACGGTTAAAGCTAATGAGGTAATTATTTTTTCATTGTATTGTACACTAAATTGCAATGATTTTGCTACATAACAAATTGTAAAATGATCAAAGCAACACAGAGAAAATATTATCACAATATGATGCATGAATTCGTAACGCGTGGATGTAAAAAAAACTGTTGTTCAAAAATTCACCATAAATCAAAATATTGTGCTAGAGACTTCCCGTTTGTTGGAAAATGAAGGTAATTGATTAAATATTACAGCTACAACACTTACAGTCTAGTGTCGATTTATGGTGAATTTTTGAAAAAAAAACTTTCTCCTTATGTCCGCGCTGTAACTCTGCCGAAAAAATCAGAAATTCTTTCGTCAGATAGTTGTAATGTTTGCACCGTTTTATATTAGCCGTTACATAAAGTTTAATATATGAAAATGTGAACAATTTCATGTAGAATACAAAAAAAAAAATAACTCATGGTTGTAGCTTTTATCAGTTTTGAAATATTTTTATATAAATAACGATAAATAGAAAAAATTCGACCTTCAGTCAACTTTAATTCGACCGAAATGGTCGAAAATTGCAATTGTAAGCTACAACACTTACAGTCTAGTAATATTCAATCAATTACCTTCATTTTGCAACAAACAGGAAGTCTCTAGCACAATACAGTAGTACCTCGAGATACGAAATTAATCCGTTCCGAGGCGCCTTTCGTATCATGAGGTTTTCGTATCTTGGACCCACATTTTACATGTAAAATGGCTAATCCGTTCCAATAAGCCCTCCAGATCCCCCAGTAAATTTCATAATAAAGCTAAATTGACCTATAAACAATGAAATACAACAACAATTTGGACCATTCAATACCTAAATTAATAAAAAAAATGCAAAGTATAACCTGTAAATAAAGTGTATATTAGTGTACATGGTAACAAGAAATATACTGTACGTAAAATGTGGAAGCTTACCTTTCGAGTGAGGCTACGTACATTCGTAACTATCCAAGGAAGATTGCTTCTGCCTACTTTACACAATGTTCCTGTGTGAGCCTTTTTGGGGGGTGTCTTCTACAAATGATTGCACTTTATGAAAAGCGGCTTAAATTTCTGCCGTTTTTTTTTTTGTTTTTTTTTTTTTGTACATATGTACGTAAGTACACTTTAAAAAATATACGTACACAATGTTCCTGTGTGAGCCTTTTCGAGGGGTGTCTTCTACAAATGATTGCGCTTTATTAAAAGCGGCTTTAATTTCTGCCGTTTTTTTTTTTTTTTTTTTTTTTTTTTTTTTTTTTTTTTTTTTTTTTTTTTTTAAACAATTTCAACTTTCTGTTTTTTTATCACTTGGTTCTTTTTTTTGCACCTCATGACTCTGTTGGCCCTGGAGTCCATCAAAACTCTGTTCAACCAAATGCTCTCGCTGCAACTGATATGGGTACTGAATGTTCGGCTGCTGACCTTCAACATAAACTGAAGTGCCTTGATTATACGTACTGGTATGCATGTTGTAAATGATTGGTCTACACCCTCTGTTCAGCAGGGAGTGGATATTCTACCAAACTTGCAAAGTTTCCAGTTATCCCATGAGAGAGACCTTGATCACTTATCCCATGTGAGAGATCTTGGTCAATTTTTTTTTTTAAATAACGTACACATTGACGATCCCGAAAACGAATACCGCGTGTGTACTATAACAATGCTGGTACCGAGTGGCCGAACCACGCCACCACGTGTACATAGTAGATGCATGATGGAGGGACTGGCCAATAGGAGAGAAGGAATTCATGGCCGCGACCAGCATCAGGAGCCAATGGGAGAGAGAGCAGGAGGATGGTGGCGAGTCTACTAGTACTAAGATGGCGGCGCGCGGCGCGATTTTCAAAATTGTTATCCGGGCGAATCTCGGACTTTCAGAAACCTTTCGTATCTTGAAAACTTTTCGTATGTAGAGCCATTAAATTTTTCGTATTGGCTTTCGTATCTCGAGTTTTTCGTAAGTTGAGCCTTTCGTATCTCTCGTATCTCGAGTTTTTCGTAAGTTGAGCCTTTCGTATCTCGAGGTACCTCTGTATTTAATTTATGGAATTTTTGAAAACAACTTTTTTTTACGTCCGCGCGTTACGAATTCATACACCATATTGTGATATTTTCTCTGTGTTGCTTTGATCGTTTTACAATTTGTTATATACCAAATTCATCGCAATTTAGTATACAATACAATTACATATGAATTTTTTTTTGTGCTGTCATATATTCCAATATTCATATATGATAATGATATGTTTTTTCATTTCTGATGATTGCATACTAAACTTTAGGCAATGACAAAAAAAGGGACACTAGGCCACCCTGCTTGTTGACGTATGCCACTACCGTGGTGTTGTCGCTCATCAACACCACCGAGTGTCCCAACAGATGGTCCCGGAACTCTTGGAGAGCAAGGAACGCTGCCTTGAGCTCCAGGACGTTGATGTGAAGGTGCTTGTCGTGATGGTCCCACACGCCTGCAGTCAGCAACTCCTGCAGGTGTGCGCCCAATCCCTCGGTCGATGCATCTGAAAACAGGGCGAAGAGGCACTCCTGTTACGAGGTTCCCGTCGTCCAGCCACCAGGCTAGGTCCTGTCTCATCTACTCCGTGAGGGACACGGGGAAGAAGGGAGGGTCCCTTGCCTGTGACCAACACTCCTTTAGCCTCCACTGAAGAGACCGCAGGTGAAGACGCCCGTGAGGGAGTAGCTTCTCGAGAGACGACAGGTGACCGATCACAACCTGCCACTGCTGAGCTGGTTGCTCCTGTAGAGACAGGAACTGTCTTGCTGCCTCCCTGAACCTACTGATCAGCGAATCTGCAGGGAAGACTCATTCTGCTACCGTGTCGATCAGCATGCCCAGGTACTTCATCCTCTGCTTGGGCTCGAGGTCTGACTTCTCGTAATTCACTACGATCCCCAGATCGCGGCAGAATTCGAGGAGTCGATCTCTGTCCCACAGCAACTGCAAGCGGGAGCTCGCCAGGACTAACCAATCGTCGAGATACCTCCTCTCTTCGACTTCTTCTTCCCAGATCCTCCTCAAGAGAAGGACTGGGAGGAGGGCTGGTTGCGATCACTCCTTACAGCAGAAGTCGAAGACAGAGTCTTTCCTCTCGGCTTCGACAAGGCGATCGTTTTGGCCGCAGAGGAAGCGCTAGCTAAACTCTTGGGCATACGAAAGCCGCAGTCGTTCGAGGTTGCCTAGCCACCTTGGAGACTGCCTGGTGGACAAGACGGTCACTGTCGTCAGTGCGCCGCTGTTCCACTGCAGCGTCCACCATCTCTCTGGGGAAGAGAAAGGAGGAACTCCGCACCGGTCCGTTGCGAAGACCCAGGGCCGCCTCACACCCAGCTGCCCTAGTCACTCGGGTGAGAACAGCATCTCTACGCCGAGAACCAGGTTGGCCCACAGGTTAGCCGTCTGGTGGGCCAGGTATGCAATGGCCCTACCTCCAGACTGGCAGTCTCACAAAAGCCGGGTCCCCTTCAGGAGTGATGTTCCCCAAGGAGGCCGAGGCTTTCGACACTGTGGGGGACCACAGGTCGATCCAAAAGACTGCTAGGAATGCTGCCATTGCGGTAGATTCCAAGGCAAGTGCCTCTTGCTGTGAGACCCACAGTTAGCCTCGCTAGCTAGCTCCGGGTTAAGGGGGCCGGCCGGCTAATGCCCTTTTTTAAGGACAGGACTTTGATATTCATACCACTTAATAAGGTGACTTGGGACATCTCCAAACCGCATATGATTTTCGCCTCTGACCTTCGGTTTTGTGACGCCAGGGCGATTTATCCCGAAAATAACCATTTTTCAAATTCTATCTCCTCCCTTGATATTTAATATCAAGACCTGGGATTACTACCATATATAGACCTGATGTAGACCTCCAATTGAATGGAGAGTTTTTTTTCTAAAAGTCATTTTTTTGCTAGATATGAATTTTTCAATATGGTAAAAAAATAAACCCTATAAATCAGGAGAAAAAAATTTATAAAAAAAATATGAAACAAAAATTGAAAAAAAGGGCTCTATTTGATTGTTCTATAATGTCTTTCTGAGTTATATACCAAATTCCAATCTTATAGCTTTAAAACTAAGTGAGAAGATAGATTTTGAAGGTCAATAAGTATAGTTTTGAGATACGGGCGTTCAAAGTTTTCCTTCGTATTTCTATAAAGACAATGTTAATAAATAATATTATTATTGAATGTATATTTTTTTTTTGTGTATTATAACCAAAACTATTTTATTTGTCATAATTTAATCATAAATGATGATCCCTTTGCTCATATATCAGCAGCCTGGGGCACTGCTTGAGGCAAGATGGGGCACTCCTTCCTACGCAATTCTCTCTCTCTTCTCACTAACTCGGCTTATTACAGCGAATGTTCTTCTTCTGTATGTTAGCGAGATGTTTTCCTTGTATTTTCCTCTTTGGCATGATGAAATTCTTGCCCGAAACAAAGATAAACAAACGTAAATGCAAGAGAATGTCAAGAGGTGAAACTCGAAGGCGTACTCTTTTTTTTACAAAGACAATTTAATAAATCATGATTATTATGAATTTCATATTCCATTTTGGGTACGTAAAAACCAAAACTTTGTTATTTATCATAAATCGAAGATCTCTTTGCTCAAAGATCGTAGCCTTGGGCACAGTGTGACGTGTGCTGTCAAGCAAGACGGGGGCGTTACTAAGCAACCCTCCCCTCTCTCTTCATTAACTACGCATATATTATGATATTCTGTAATAATACTAGAGCGATTTTTCTTCGTCTGTATGTTAGCGAGATGTTTTCCTTGTCTTTTCCTCATTGGCATGATGAAATTCTTGCTGAAACATACATAAACATACTTAAAGCAGGCGAATGTCAGAGGTGAAATGGAACGTGTAGACTACTTGAAGTCTGTGATCGCACTAATTCAGGACTGGACTTCGTTGCTGAGTCTGAAGTCTCCTTCTCGACTCGGGGAATGTCTACAGATGCCATTTCTCCCAATTTCTTTGACAATAATTATCAAAATTTACGATAATAGAAGAAATATTGCATTTTCTTGTACGGATCAATGTTTTAGGCTTATTGAGTTACGTTAACTAATTACCCTGTAACTACGAAAGTAAGAGGAATTTTGAAGAAATATTTCGTATACGTATTCTCAATTGCCATATGAAGCTCCATGAATTTTTTCATGACTTTGCATTTTTCGCCCTATACCACCATATATAGGGGTTCCGGCCGGCCCCCTTAACCTGCAGAGGGTCCTCTGAAGGCACGTAGAAGCGCCTCTGTCGCGGTAGATGTGGAGGAAGGAGCTTGGCAGACCTACCGGACCGAAGCGATGAGTGCGTCCACTTGGCTCAGTACGCTGTCAGCCAAGGCCGATCGCGGCAGACCCACCGTCGTCCTGGGTTCCTTCTTAGGACCCCAGAACGACTCCAAGCCCAATGTGGGCTCGGAAGGTGGGAGCATCCTTCCCAGAGGTTGTTGTGCTGACGAATCAGCGCAATAACCTCTGCGAACGACCTCTGGATCTCAGGAATGACTGCCTCCTGTGGAGACGGACCGTCAAGCCCGTCCTGCGAGAATGCCTCCCGAGACCCTCCTCCTTCCACAGAAGGAACCACGACAGACCCCTCTTCCTGCCACTTGCTCATAAGATCTGGTCGGTCCTAAGACCGTGCCAGGTTCGTAGGGTGTCGTGGCGGGATCGCAAGGAGCGCGCCCCTCACAATCACTCCTGATCGCCTCGCTCTTCCCAGTGAAGCCCGAGGAAGTTGAAGGGATCGGAGAGGAAGACCTGACGCTCCCCCCGCGCCCACAGACACAACCGGTGTGCTGAGGGGGCTGCAGGCAATCACCAACCCGCGGTGGCGATCGAGCTGCAGGCCTGGTCGCGCGGCTCTCCCGGGGAGAGCGGCTGGACCGAGAACAGTGGCGACGGTCCCGAGCGTCAGAAGAGCTACTGCTGGTCCCCCTCTCCACCCGGTCCCAGTAGGAGCGGCAGTCAGGGGACCTGCAGAGTCCGCTGATGCGGTGGAAGCGAGGCCTGTCTTCATGGCGCGTCCGAGATCATCCCCCGTGGCAAGCAGATCTGAGGAAGGAAAAGTCGGGTGAGTTAGTGGGGGGGTTCTCCCCTCACCGGGGGGACAGTTCCCACCTCGAGCGAACGGTGGACCCAGAGTACAACTGGATGTTGGGGGTATCTTGCATCCCCCTCCACGCTCGACTGATCGGGAGAGGAGGAGTGAGAAACCTCCCCCGAAGGGGAAGGAGCCATACGAGGGAGCTGAGATGGAGGGAAAAAAGAGAAAGACATGTCCGTAACCAAGGGCATAGCTGGAGAACCCTCCTCCGACACTTGGCCGGCTTACGTGGTTACTTCCTCCCCCCATAGCGCTCCCACTGCTCCTCCGACCAAAACACACAAACATCACATGTCTCGGTGCGAGAACATTCCCACCCTCTACACCGAGTACAAAACTCAGGAGGATTAACCTCAACAGATGATCGGAAGGTCCCACACTTACGGCCCTCCACACCAGGGCACAATCTGCGGCTGATGGGGGGGCGAGGGGGTCTCTCCGGCTCTTGGGAATCCATAATCACTTGCAAAATTCACTGAGAATGGAATACAAAACACAGATACGTACTTACGCAGGCTTTGTACATTCACACCGAGTAAAAGGAAAAGGTAAACAGCCTTCACGAAGTGAAGAAAACAGAGCATACGACTGAAGCGGGCAGAGAGATGAGCAGCACGTCCATCCACTAGGGCGGCCGAAAGCAAAGTGACTCCTCTCCTCACAGTCGAGCTGACCGCCAACTGCCGTACAAGTAGTTAACTACTGAACCCCCTTGTTCAAAGCTTACGACCGGTTCAGCTGCCGCTAAGTACCTTCCTATTGTTAAAGGACCGAGGGTTTGTATACGTATCGGAACAAAAGCAATTGTAAGCTAAAGCTCTTACATTTTAGTAATATTCAATCATTTACCTTCATTTTGCAACAAATCGTAAGAGTCTAGCACAATATTTCGATTTATGGTGAATTTTTGAAAAAAAAAAAACTTTTTCTTACGTCCACGCTGTAACTCTGCCGAAAAAATCAGAAATTCTTTCGTCAGATAATCGTAATGTTTGTACCGTTTTATATTAGCGTTACTAGTTTTAGTATATGAAAATGTGCACAATTTCATGTAGAATACAAAAACGTCATAGTTGTAGCTTTTATCAGTTTTGAAATATTTTTATATATATAACGATAAATAGAAAAATTTTTACCTTCAGTCAACTTTCACTCGACCGAAATGGTTGAAAATTGCAATTGTAAGCTACAACACTTACAGTCTAGTAATATTAAATCAATTACCTTTATTTTGCAACAAACAGGAAGTCTCTAGCACAATATTCAAATTTATGGTGATAATATTTTCTCTGTGTTGCTTTGATTGTTTTACAATTTGCTATATACCAAATTCATCGCAATTTAGTATAAAATACAATTATAATGAATTTTTTTTCGTGCTGTCATATATTCCAATCTAACTTTAGGCAACGACAAAAAAAGGAGCCAAAAATGAACTCTTAATCTGGAAAACTATGCGTGCTGATTAAAAAAAAAAAAAAAAAAAAAAAAAAAAAAAAAAAAAAAAAAAAAAAAAAAAAAAAATAATAATAATAATCTGCTTTGGCACTCAAACTCCTGAACCCCGCCAGCATACGGGAAACACTTTCGGAAATGCCAGGTCGGCGTTTAAGGGTTAACTAGTAGTTTTCAAGTCCTAGTGATGATATTTAGGTTTTGCTTCCTAATTTAAAAAACCTTGATATGACAATTTGTCGAAAATTGCATTTTTCCTAACTATACAAACCTGAGGTCCTTTAACAATAGGAAGGTAACTAGCGGCAGCTGGGACGGTCGTAAGCTTCGAACAAGGGGAGAACGGTAGTTAACTGCTTGTCCGATCGGGCGTGCGCCCGTGCCCCGTGCCCGAGAGGTGAAGAATCACTTTTGCTTTAGGCCCATGCAAAAAGTTGCAGAGTGAGGGGTGGCATGAGGTGGGACTATATGTAAAGGACCTCAGGTTTGTATAGTTAGGAAAAATGCAATTTTCGACAAATTGTCATTTGTTCCGATACGTAATACAAACCCTCGGTCCTTTAACAATAGGAAGACTCACTTATTGGTGGGAGGAATCTGAGTCTTTTTGGTGAACAGACTGGTGTTCGTCCAACCCTGGAGTGCCTCCCTGATCGTAAGAGCAAGGGAGGGATCCAAGCCTCTGTCCGATTGATCGGGGTGTGCACCGCAGGATCAATGGTCAGACATCTGGGCCAAGTACTAAGAGAGAGGCAAGCATATCTCTTCGTACCAGCAAGCAAGAACTTGTTCCTGTTTGCAAGAGACAATCATAAAATTATGGTTTTGTCTCAAGTTGGCATCCACTTCCTCCCCCTTGTTGGAGGAAGTGGTGGATATTACTCCTATCCCTACTGAAAGGGATAGGATGGTGCTCTATTGAGTAGCTCACCTGCATCTCGTCCTTACCCAGCAGGGTGACGACCGTGTCCCTCTACCCAGAGGTAGAGGGGAGAAAAAGATGGGAAGAGGAGCCAGTCACACTCTCATTCACTCATCCATTCTTACGGTCACTCGATGCTGTTCACCCTGCGAGGGTCTGGGTTAACTACACAACGTGTTGAGCAACCACCACGGTTCCCAAGGAAAAAGATCCAAGGACCTGTGGGCAATATCCAAAAGGTAGAAGGAGGTGCATGCGGTCCGGTTAGACCAGGCCCCTGCCTTCACTACCTGCGCCACGGAGAAGTTCTTGCAGAACGCGAGAGAATGATGAAGAGGTGTCCACACTCATCCTGGGTGTCGAGTTTCTTCAGACAGCTCCGTCGCGCCTTCACAGGACAAAGCAGCATAGCCTTCGTATCGGAGGCGGTGAAGTCCATTAGGGAGGGTATTGTGAAGGACTCGAACCAATTGTCAGTTACCGAAGGGTTCTGAGTCTTCGCTACGAAGATCGGTACGAAATCGAGCGTCACAAATCCCCATCCCCTTGTGCTTGACTTCGCAAGAAAAGTCATGCAGTTACCTAAGACGAAAAGAAGGGAATAGTCGTATGACCTATCCCTCTTCTCGACTTTGGCTATGTACAGTACTCATACTGACAAGCTATTAAGACGAAGTAATGATTGCTCTGGAACAACCGAACTAAGTCCACAGCATAGTTCGTAACTGACTCGGGCACTCTGACAGCTGCCGACTGACTGGTTCGGAATCGGTAGAGGCAAGTTGTCCAAGCATCCGGTAGTCCACGTGACCTTCGCCCTTTAAGAGTTATGCTGAGAGACCAAACAAATAATATATTGTTAGTCACCGATGCCGGACGGCGCGGTGATGATTCTCTTAATGCATAAGCTCAAAAGGCGAAAGTCAATTGCCTTCAAAAGACCGAGGTCCCTGATGGCAAGATAATCTCATAGACGTTGAAACAACACTATGTGACGTTGAAGACGAAGGTAGGCAATGAATGCAACCTACGTCTTCCAGCTGAATCGAGAGAAGGCATCTCAAGATTCTGAACCTGTGCTTACAAATGACTGAAAACGCTAACCGGCATTTCATTGCTGTCCGGTGTGCAATGAAAGCGGGGCGTTCTTCAGTAATGAAACACAGGGGAGAGCCGCTTGAAGAACTGCTTCTCATGGGCTGAACGTTTGGAAGTAGAGCTGGCAGGTGTGGGAGTAGGCGATGTCTTTCAATACATCTGCTAATCCGGGGTGGACAATGAACAATTGCACACCTCCGAATACGAGATATTTTGAAGACAAACTCAGATTCCGCAAAAATCATTCGCATTATCGCTATACGATGCAGCAAGAGACTATTACAGAATTCTGTTACCGTGCGGTAAACAGAAAGATGAGAGTCGAATAGATATCTCTGTTTTAAATTCTCGCAATACCGAAGACGATGAATACTAGTGTCACAGCAGTAGATGGTCATTCATGTATGCGAGAATCCCCGTTAATCAGAGACTTAAGTCCGTGATTGTTGGGCAGAGATACGGTTGGTATTCAATCAAAGCAGGTGAGAAAGACATAACCAACCGTGCATCTCGAAGCGCCAGCTGGTACTGAAATGCCTCGGGCAATTCAATACGCAGTAGCTGTCGCTGACTCGTCATCCTGAGTTGCCAAGTAATCCTTTCCACGAAGGAATGTGTTCGGCTAGCACCACCGAGCATAAAAAGATATGCTCGAGCAATTATATTTATGCAAAACGAATTTCGGTAAATATAAAAGCTTAAATGGTGTTGTTGTGACAACACCATAAGTATATAAAATTGAAACTGGAAACTCCAGGGAGGTTGCAGGCAACCCCGAGTTGCAGTTCAATTAGAATACTTCTCGTCTACGTCGCAATCCGTAGAGTAACCGGGATATCGCCTACCCCTCGTACCATTCAACTGCTTAGCAGAATCATGTCGCGAGGTTAATATACGTAGTATATTTGTAGGATTCTGAACAACGATCTCCATCCTAAATTCTTTCCCTTCAAGAAAACAAAATAAGGATTGGAGATCGACCGCCTTCGATCTCTAAGAAAGAGAGAGGAAGGAGAAGTCTTCCCGAAGGAAAGCTTCAATGGTGCACAGAATAACGAAGACAAAAATTCAAGCCAAACTGGATATTCCCGTCCGTTCTCTCTAATCCAGGGCTGGCCGCCACTGTGAGATATCTTCCTTCGGCGACAGTCTTCTTCCAACGCTAAGAACTCCAGGAATTCGAGCATTCGGCGAGATCCCCGATTATCGTGGTAACAATTATCGGGAATACTCGTCTAACTACCTTGGACAGTGGTCTCGCCATGTGTGCTAGAAATTCTGCAGAATTCTAAGCGCCCAGCGAAACCCCCACCGGATTCGATAAAACGAATATCGGTTGGTTGTCCTCTCGATTCCCGTAGAAATCGGAGATGGTGCAGGGTCCCTCCTCCACGACCGGGGTTACGACAGGTAGGACCCGAAGGTCCCCCCGGTGGTAGCGCAGTCCCCAATCGTGGGATCCTACAGAGAAGTCTGTAGGATCCTACCCCTTTCCCTCGAGCCGTAAGGAGAGAGGGTGGGGAAGGAAAGGATATTGCTCGCCCTTCCAGCGGTACTAGCATTTGGAGACGAGAGTAGGAGCAGCCATCACCTTGAGGCGATGGCCTTCCTCCCAACCCCCCCCCCCCCCTCCCCCCCCCCCCCCCTCCCCTGAGGAGGGTCACGAACTCGTGCTGTAGGTAAGCATCTGCCACCACTGTGAACTTCGTCTGGGTAGGGCTGATCGACACCTGACAGGAGAGCCAAAACCGTCTTCTGACTCATTCCAGTCCTCGTCGAGATTGAAACCTCTCAGGAGGACGAGGGGTGTGTGTGTGTGTGTGTGTGTGTGTGTGTGTGTGTGTGTGTGTGTGTGTGTGTGTGTGTGTGTGGTGGAAAAGAGAGACAAAGAAGAAGAAGAAGAAGAGCTGCAATACTCCGAAAAAAACGCCGCTGTCGCGGCAGAGGAGGGGAAGTAGCTTGCCCGACCGGCTAGACCTGAGCGAGCCTTCTCGTCCGAAGACGAGAGGCTCTCCTGGTTCAGAACCGAGTCGAGAAGCTCTTATCGCGGCAAGCCCACCGTCAGTTTTGGTTCCCTTCCCTACTCGGGCTCGAGAACGACTTGAGCCGTGGAGCGGCGATCCTCTCCCCAGGTCGTTGTGCTGACGAATCAGTGCAATAACCTGGGCAAAGTTACTCTGAATCTCGGAAGTTACGGCGTCTTGAGGAGTAGGACCGTCCAGTCCCTCCAACAAGAGCAGCTCCCAAGACCCTCCTCCTTCAGAAGAAGGACCAGCAACAGATCCCTGACGGTTGCCTCCAATCACTTGCGCGTACGTCCTGGCTGGTCCTAAGACCATACCTGGCACGTGCAGCGTCGTGAGCGGCGCATCTCTCACGATCACTCCTATATACCTCGCTCTTCCCGGCGTATGCCGAGGAAGTTGAAGGTATCGGAGAGACAGACCTGGCGCTAACCCCCCCACCCCCCTGACGGTCGCCTCCAATCACTTGAGCGTACGTCCTGGCTGGCCCTAAGACCATACATGGCACGTGCGGCGTCGTGACGGGATCGTGAGCGGCGCAACCTCTCACTATCACTCCTAGCTTAACCTCGCTCTCTTCCCGGCGTACCCCGAGGAAGTTTAAGGTAGTGGAGAGAGAGACCTGACGCTCCCCCCCGCTCGCTGGCGAGGACCAGCGTACGTGGGGGGCTGCAGCCGATCACCAACCCGCGGTGGGGATTGATCTGCAGGCCTGTGGCGAGCGGCTCGACTGAGCACGTCGACCCCGGTCCCGTGCGTCAGACGAGCTGCTGCTGGTCGCCCTATCCGCCCGGTCCCTGTGGGAGCGGCGGTCAGGTGACTTGCAGAGCTCGCTTTCGCGGTGAGACCGGTGAGCGTCCTCAAGGCGCGTCAAACCGCTGGTACCGATGGTCGGGGGGACCTATTCCCAGCCTCAGCCCGTGGCTGGTCAGAGACCGTCACGTCTACCAGGGTTACCAGCTGGTCGCTGCGAGAGCGGCCGCTGGCCTGGCGAGAGTCACATGAGCGGCTCTCACCAGCTTCTGCTCCGTGCCGCGGTCCTGGCGCCGAGTGAACTCTGGTGCCAAAAAATTTTGGCTATACGCTCTCCCGCGGGAGATCGTATACTCGGAACTTCTCGCGAACGAGAGACCGAGCCGGAACCTGGCGTAGCGGCAGCGCCGCAAACACCAGGCGAGGAAGTACCGGTGGTAGTCGGTACGCCTCTGGTCCCCGTCTTCTTCTTCCTCTTGGAAGCCTTAGAAGTCGAAGGGGGAGAGGCGGCAGCAGACGACGAAGAAGACGATGAAGATGACGATGACACCTTCCTCTTCTTCGTCAGCTCTCTCAGGACGGACGTCAGGTCTTCCATCCACGAAGGAGCCGGGCCAATTGCCAAAGCAAACACGCCCCGACTGAACCTGTCCGGAAAGACCTGAGTCCGGGGTGGCAGCAAAAAAAAACCTTTTTTTTTCCATGACGCGAACAACGACGTGGGCAGGGGCAGGCACGGCAGGAGCGGCAGGAACATCAACAGCAGGACCAGCAACAGCAGGAGCGTCACGCACAGCACGCCTCACAGGAGCGGCGCAAGCGGCTGGGCCAGCAACAACATCAGCGGCAGGTACGGCAGGTCCAGCCATCGCCTTGTAGTCATCGGCAGCCAGCGGGAACCTGGGTACTGGCGGCCGGTCCAGGGGCGAGCTGCTGGAATAGCGGAAGTCGGGGCAGGCAACAAGAAAACACAGGCGGTGGCGGCATACACCCCCTTGGTACGGCGTCGACCGGCCCTAGTAGCGGCAGACGGCGTCACCGACACAGCATGGGGAGTGTAGACCAGCGGGGGGAAGTAGCATAAAGCGGCCGTGGAGGTTGTAGTGATAGACCGTGCCAAGGCCACCGCCCCAGGCCTCACTAGACGCTGCAGCAGATCGTGGATGCTAGGCACGCCCTGCAGCCGCAGTGGTCCATACCATGTCCAATGGTTCGTCTCCCACGGATGTAGCACCTGTGGTAGCACAGACAGATTAGTAAGAGGGGTTCCCTCACGCACGGGGGGGAGACATGCCCACCCGCCCGAACGCAAGGAAGACCCCAAATACAAAATACAATGAGGAAGCTGAGCGGGGGTCAGGAAAGAAGACGAAGAATCGGATACCAAGGGAGTCGCGGGAGAGCTTTCCGACGACTTCCCGGCAGACCTTCGCTTCCTCTACCCCCGCACAGCAGTGAAAAGTAATATGAAAATGAAACAGAATACTGCACTTGCGATTCACTTCATAGAACTTAAAGGGTAAGGGGGAAAGATCAATCCCGGGTAAGAGCGGAAACTTGATCCATAATAATGATGCTATCATAAAAAATATAGGAAAATGAAACAGAATACTGCACTTGCGATTTCACTTTCACAGAAAATAAATCGTAAGGATCAATTCCCGTACTGCATTGCGCATCCACTTTCATGCATTCTATCCATAAAAATAAGAGGCTCGTGCCGAGCGCAATCACGCTCTCGGCAACGAACGCACAGGGCAAAATATAATAAAAAGAGTACTTACATCTTTCAATTACACACTTTCGCCCAAAATACATGACTCGGGGCGAGCGCGCCCGCCCTCGGCACCGAGACATAATTCAAGGGTATCAATTTCATGAAAAGAGCGGAAATCGCCGCATCTACGGCGATAGCTCCATGTTGGCTCATAATTAAGTAATGAAAATGAAAACAGTGTACTTACAGTTTCATTTTCAAGTCAAACAAACCATTAGTAGAAAACACAATATAAACAAAGCATACGACGATGAAGCGGGCAGAGAGCGATGATGAACACGTCCTTCACACCCGCGGCCGAAAGCAAAAGTGATTCTTCACCTCTCGGGCGCGCGCACGATCGGACAAGCAGTTAACTACCGTTCTCCCCTTGTTCGAAGCTTACGACCGTCCCAGCTGCCGCTAGTTACCTTCCTATTGTTAAAGGACCGAGGGTTTGTATTACGTATCGGAACAAGAATCATTTCCAAATAAGGAATCCAAATGGGTCAAAGTTGGATCCTGCCTGAATTTAGGTTTTCCTTTTATTTTTACCTCAAAAAAAGTTTTGCAGTTATATCCTCTATAGCCCTTGTGATGGAAATGGGTCAAGGATCTTGCTAGGATTTATCTTGTAAATGGATGGGGAATGAATCACCCCTTCACCTTTTCCCTACAATCTGGTAGGTGAAATTAGAAAAGGTCAGCTGACATTGCCGCCCATATACATTCAACATGACCTCAAACTCTGTTTCTCTTCAGAGCAGCAGGAGAGGGGGAATGACTGAAGAATAGTCTGTCTCAGCTAAAAGGACAGAGCATCAAGGTGACTTTCCTCTTCTCATGATGCAAGGACGGGCAAAATCTTGGGTTATTTACTTTCGTAGGCTGAATAAGGATGCCACAATTGCTTTGGGCTACATATGTGTGACAGATATGTGATGAAAAATCTAAATTTTTAAAAAACTTACCTGATTATCTATTAAAAACTCACTGCTCACATGAGCACCCTCCATGGCCCACTTACATTCTAGACTACAAGACAAGTGAGGAAGCTAGCTACTGTGGACCTGTAGGTCTCAGTAGTGCGTCTACATCATTACAGCCACTCTTCTTTCTCCTACACAATACACTGCAGTATTATGGGGATTTGGAAAACATGAATGAGGACTGCAAGTAAGAGTAATGGGTCTGTATTTCAAAAACATTTTGTTTTAAAAAAAACAATTTCTGGATTTTAAGCTTTCTCATATTTTTATGAAATTTCTGATGTAATTGTGGATGGACAGATATTGCAAATAGGAGGAGACAAGAACAGTCTGTACACTCACTTCAAATAACAAATACACTGCTGTATTTATGTCTTACTTTGATTTATTGGTAAACAACAGATTAGAAATGTTTCATGAGGGCTGGAAAAATGTGATGAATATATACAGAATTATAAAGACTTGGATCAAACTAATATTTTAAATATGTTTTGTTCAACCCGCTTTGATTATTGGAGATCAACAATGAATTTTTGCAACTTTCAATTACTTTTCAAAACCTGAGTTTCTACCATGAATAAAATTTTGAAAAGAATCCTAAAAGTTTCTGATATAAGAGTATATGTATACAGTTATGTTTTTTACTAATATATGAGTTAATTCAAGCAGTTAAATTTATTTTGATCAGGTAGTATATGGTTTAACAACAAACAATAAAAGTTTGAACATTACCTGCATTTCGTGAATGTCCCTCACAGTGGAAAAGAATTTCTCATCTAGTAAAGTACCGGTGGTTTTGTACCATTTTCTCGCCAACTGTTCAATTCCCAAGAGGCTAGTTGTTACTGACTTTCTTCTATGTTTGCACTGAAATACAAAAAGAACAGATTTACTAATTGAATCACATTTCAGAAACTGATTGCATTTTTGATAACGAAGATTTTAGTGCACCCAAAAAACTACCATTCAAACGAGAAGAGATATGAAAACCAACAAGCACAAAAATATCAATTGATATATTGAAGAATATTGTTGAACAATATAATGATCATAAAATCATGTTCCTTTTATCTGTTGTGTATATTTATTATTTTTAATACTTTGTCTAGTACCTTATAAAAATTTATGGTGATCTTGTTAAATTTTTTGTATGACGATCAATAATTTTTTTTTGTCTTCATGCACTAATAAAATATTATGCCATTTTTTTAGACTCAAAAAATTATCAGATCAAGTCAAGATTCAAAGGATCATGGCAGCCAAGTAAAATTTAAAAATATATATATATTTCAGTCACTAGTAATCATCCTCATGGGTAATTTCCTAATGAAAATTTTCCACAAAGATATCTTCCACTGGCAATTATCCTAGAAGTATCAAATACATAAGTGTTTTGATAAATTTCAGAAAAAGACATACAAAGCAATTTATAGGTGGTGAATGCAAGACTTGTGTTGCATAGGCAATCAGCTTCTGACAAGTAACTTTTTGCTGAGATTCTTCCAATTGTAGCAGAAGCTTTTTCAGTTCATCTGGATTCCTGTGAAAAGACAATTCCTAGTTAGTTTGCATTAGAACTGTACACCACTGAATTAATATAAATTAAGCCATTTTAAAAAGACAAATTAAAAAGGAATAAAATAAATCTAAAAGGAGTTCCCATAATTTCTATCCCTACGTAAACCATGGAGCCTTTTATTAAGATACCAACTCATATCTTGAAGGGACAGTTGTACATTAGTTATAGTGGCTAAAAAGAAAAAGCATAAATTTAAAATCTTGCTAAATTTCCTTTCCAGGTCATTCTGCTCACCTTAATCAGTGGGCATTAGTGGCAAACAAACTGCCACTTGATCCCAGTTAAGACTAGATAACAGAAATTACTGTCAAAGCATCCTATAACCTTGCTTTATAAACATAGTATGTTTAAGTTCTGTACTTAAAAGCTACAGTATTCTGCTGTTTTTGCTAGGCAAACATTCTAGATAATACATTTGTATATTCTACTGTTTTTGCTAGGCAAACATTCTAGATGATATTTTTGTAGATATATCTCTAAAACTGGACATCAGTTTCCAGGTACAAGCTAGTTTAGGTTAGGAACTATGTGGAGTTACTGTCAGCTGTAATTTACCAACATGTATTCAAATACAGCCCATAATGAAGGGTCCTTGTTGCCTATCAAATATTGTTACTTATCAGACGGCTCAACCCCTACGGCATCAGATAAGTAGAGGTGCTACTGTATTCAATAAAGACTAGACAATGAAGATATAATTTTATTCTGTAATATCATTGTATAATAATGTATGTTCAATAATACTAAATTGAAGTTTTGAAAAAAAATATTTTCACAATACTAAATTTCATATATACAGGCAGTCCCCGGGTTACGACGTTCCGTTACATATATAGATACACAATCATTTACCCAAAATCCTTGGGGCCAGTTGCGTTTCAGTTTTTAAAATTTTTTGGATTTTAGAACTGTGTGGTCAGGAGCATAATCAAATGTCACGACTGCAGCAAAAGCATTTAGGTTTCCTTTTTTCATTATAGTTATTTATTCATTATAGTAGTTCATTATTTATATTAATATAATATTAAATGAATGTGCAATAATTAATTTCAATAATAAAACAGTAGGATAATTAAGCCCATGTGTTCACTAACATACATTACAGTGGACCCCCATATTCATGGGAGGTGCGTACCAGACACCTCCGCAAATAGTTAGAACCCACCTTTAAAAAATCTTTATAACTGCCTATCTTGAACATGTAAACAGTAAACACCAAAGTATCCCTAAAAATACCATCATATTTCACATATACATTAATACAAAAATATATCACCTTATTACTGTACATATTAAATTTTTGAAATATTTATAATAATATATACTATTTCAAAGTAATACATTTTATGCTTAAAAATATATGTACGTACTCTATGACTTAGTTGCGTACGTGCGAAAATAATCCAGTCCCCCATACGTATTCAGTCATGCACATTTTCTTTCATTCAGTTACTATTCAAGCCATTCCAGTTTGCTTTTAATGAGGGAAACAATTTTATGTAAAATCACGAGAGAAAGAACAAAATGAACTTGAAATATGTTGAGCCAATTATCAAAAGGAAATGTTATATTATCCCCTGAAATAAAATCATAATACACATCACCCTAAAAATGGTAAAAATAAATGGTAAAAATAAGAGCAAAATATAAATAAAGTCAGAAGTGTACCATGTTTCTGCAATATCGTGTTTCGTAAATGAGGTTCACCTGAATACGAAAGTGACACCGGGAATGTCTGCGTTCAAAGTGGTGCACTTGAATCACTGGATAATGGTAATTACCATCTGATATTGTCAACCGTGTACACCCTTCTAAATTTAAAAGCACAGACTTTCTCAGATCTATGCAGACCAGTATTTCATGTTGATTTCCGGAAATTTTACATTTTAAGTCTTAAAATCAACTTCATTGGAATCGTTTACACATTTGGAGGGATGACAAACAAGGACTGCACTTTACAACAGAATAATATACCTTTGTTTAAAAAAAGGTTACAGTGTGATAGGCTGTACAAGTTATATTTTGGACAGATTGCTGAGAATTTTCTTAAGGACATCATCTCTTTCGAAATAACATGATCATCAAAAATGACGAAGACCTATAAGGTCCTGTCTTTTTGTCAGTTTACGCAGTGTATGGCGTTTGGATTAAAGACCTTTCTTATATTTAGCCGTTATATAGTTGTTCTTGTTGTGGTTATTCTTGTTTTTGCTGCTGCTCTTATTGTGTTGTGTCTTCAAAAAATTTTCATGTGGTACCCTAACATTGCAGAACAAACATAGACCTATTCATAAATCTGGTGTAAAGAATTATCTACCTTCTCAAGTGAAAATTAATAATTTGTTTTAATTAAAAGTAATCAAGATCCCTATTAATAGTCTATGCTAGAATATTCGCTTAACAACAGAGAGAGGGGGAAAGAGCTTCACTCTATAAGAATGCCCCCAAAACCAAGTGATTCTTAGGCTACTCACAGACTGGTTTGGATAATCTCATACATAACTTTTCAGCTATCATATATTTTTCTTATTTCGTTAAGTACCTTCCTACCATAGCCTTCACTTTTATAGCAATGTTACAGCAGCTTTATATTTACCCATCACAGTAATATAATTTGTTTTCCTTTTAGTGAATATATTTTCAATATAGTTCACAAAGAGCAGTTTGATAATTGTGTGTAAGGCTGTGACACTGTGTGACAGTCCTAAGATTGATCTGTGAGTGCCATTGGCTATGTGCCCACAAGTTTTACTTTTATTCTTTGTGGTATAAGTGGCATTACAATCATGGGTATCCACAGCATATTTTCCAAGGGGGGCCAAACTACATACATACAACATACATAACATATCGCATATTATAAACTATATTATATATATTATAATATATAGATATATAATATATATATATACTATATATTATATATCTATATATATATATATATATATATTATATATATATTATATATATATATATATTATTATAATATTATAAAATTTGTATATATATATATTATATATATATATTAGCTATATATATATTATATAGTATAAATATAATATAATATAACAATATATATATAGATATACTATTATATTATATAATATATTATATATATAAAATTATTAACACAATGGTACCTTGACCTACAAGTGAATTAATGTACGAGTTTTCTGAGGTACAAGTCGTCACTTGGTAGAGTTTTTGCTTTGTTACACGAGCAAAAAATTGAGGTATGAGCTCGAGATGCCACTGTTACTTAAATGTCGTAGTGACGAAAATTAAGATAAGCAAAGAAGAAAAAGTAAATATGTATCTTTTCCATGAATCTTTTAAAAACTTATACATTACTTCACTATATCCAATAATACTGTATGTATTCTCATATTATTGTATTACAAAACACTACTAACTTAGCGGTCAATATTTTGTTTTGGAAATCATTGTCATCTTCAACTAAATTCTGTTATTTTGTATGATAAATAAATGATTTACTATTTTCAAATATTAATATTAATTTATAGAGCAATAATATCAATTCATTAAAGAAAATACCATAGTGAATTAGTAAGATTTTAGCTTATAAATTTAAAAAATTATGGAAGAATGAAGGAAATCCCAGTATTCTTTCGCTAACTCCAGGTACTAAAACTGTCATACGTATCAAGTTAAGTGACAGGAGGGGGAAGGAGCTGTTGTGCTGTTGCCATCAAGTGCTCATGAAATTTCCCCTCCCCCCCCCTCCCTCTCTCATTTACTGAGACTCGAGATTTTTTTTATAGTACTTGCACTATATGTTTTTATACTTTCAAATAATAATAAATAATAATAATAATAATTAATAATAATAATAATATCAATAATAATAAAAATAATAATAATAATAAGGATAATAACTGTAATTACAAAATTCATATTATGTGATAGTATTTTAAAGGAATACAATACTAATCTATCCATGTCACTTTTAATTAAGGCTAACTCTCTCTCTCTCTCTCTTGCCACACAAAATAATAATGTGTCATAGTGGTAACTCCCTCCCTCTCTTTCGCTGGAAGTGTTATAAGTATTTTTTGAGAGAACAGAGAGATAAACACTCACCCACTCATTCTCTCTCTCTCTCTCTCTTTTACAGAGATGAAAGAATTTTTATGGTACTAGTATGTAAAATGTTTATTGATAATTTCAGTTATTTAATAATAATAAAACTGTAATTAAAAAATTCATAATGGTAGTATTTTAAAGAGATGAAAATTACCTTTCCATTTCACTTGTAAGGATAACTCCTCTTTCTTACTGAGATGAGAGAATTTTTATGGTAAATGCATGTGTTTATTTTATTTTCAAATAATAATAATAATAATAATAATAATAATAATAATAATAATAATAATAATAATAGAAGTAGTAATAATACGATAACTAATTTCAAATGAAAATTCTTCCCTTCGCCTTTATCACTCTCTAATTTGGGAGAGGCATTCCAAAGTCAGGCTCTCTTCCTCCTGCTCCTGTTCCTCTCCAAAACCTTGAGAGTCTTCTCCCCTGCTGGCAGACTTTGTCAGGTCTTCCAAAACCTGGTCTGTCAGGAGCTAATTTCATCCCTAGTGATATCGTCAAAGCCTTCACCACCAAGAATTATTGCCAATTGTACCACCTTAATAATGGCCAAATGCTGGATTTCCTCAGAAGAGAAGCCTGTATAATTACGCCCGCAATTCGGCCACAACTTACTCCAGCATGCATTCAGGATCTCCTCCATGTCCTTTAGTGACCGGTCGATGACTGGCAGACGAGGCAATCATGAATTTACGCCAATAGTCTTCCAGTGTAAATTCACTGTCACAGTCCATTGCATCAATAAGTTGGTGGAGGGAGTTCCCAGTGTAGCGTGCCTCGAATGGAATGGAATGGAATATGGAGTTTAGGCCAAAGGCCAAGAACTGGGACCCCTGAGGTCATTCAGCACTGGAAAGGAAATTCAAAGTACTAGCAAACTGACCCATCTATGATGTGTGATAAAATACGGGTGCAGAAGTGAAAAATTTATATGTACTATTTGTTCAGCAATATTAAAATAAGGGCGATTTTTATACATACCTACTACAGAACCTCTTTGTACACAATATTATCAGTTTGTCCACAACTTAATTTCAAATTGGCAAGAGTTAGTTGCTCTGCTCATCGCCACAAACAGTTGGCCATGCGTGAACATGGGTGACAGCAGAAACACACCAACACGATCCAAAGTCTGGCCCTGCGACTTGTTTGCAGTGAATGAGAAGGCCAGGTTGATGGGAAACTGCCTGCGCCGTAACTGGAATGGAAACTGGTTGTTCGAAGGCATCAGAGGAATCCGGGGGATGAACAGATGAACAGACGTTTGCTTCGATGACGCGGGAGTTTAGCTCCATAACGGTGTACCTCGTTCCGTTGCAATGTCCATTGGCAGGATCGAAATTCCGAAGCAACATTACCGGGCAGTACTTCTTCAACGTTATTTTTTGCACTGGCAGTCCCGATGGATTCAAGTTATTCAAAAAATCTTGCAGATATTGATGATAATTTTCATCTTCTATTGTGTCCGAGCTGAAATATTCGCGACTTTCTCCGGGAAGTTGTACAGAAATTATGTATGAAAAACGTAAAGTAACTAAGTCTACGGGAATAACCAGCCTCGTTTCACGGCCAGAAACAGCTCCGTTTCAGGGAATCCCTTCTCACCCCCACCCCCTACAAAGGAGGGGGGTAGGTTGGATGAAATCCCATTACAAACCATCTTAGGGGTCCCCACCATAACCCTGCCAAGTTTCATGCCCATCTGGCCAGCCGTTTGGCCGTGATTGAATGACAGACAGACAGACAGACATTATGCCCATTATTTTCAAAGTATTACGTTTGAAAGGCATAACAGGAAGAACACTTTGCAGTTGCTTTATGAAAGAATTGTTAGGAGAGGGTGGATAGCAAGATGGAAGATACTATGAATGGAGGTACAGTAACAGGAATGAAAGCTATGGGCCAAAGGGATGCTGCAACAAACCTTTAGTAATGCCTACAGTGCACCTCATGAGGTACACTGATGGCACTACCCCCTCTACGGGGTAAAGTGCCTTGAAAGCACTGATCCATAGGCTGGAAGAGAGAGAGGGTGTTGGGAGGGAGGAACTCGAGCTGGACTCCCTTGTAATAAAGATCAAGAGGGTGGCCACCAGCATTGTCCATTATTAGCAACACCTTGAACTCCATGTCAAGTCACCCAGGTATTGCCTAACTTGGGGAATGAAGCTTTGATCAGGCCTCGGGATTATGCATCCAGAAGGCCAGCAACAGCACCTTTATCTTAATTCTTGGTTGCCCTGGGGTTTGAAGCCTTGTAAATGAGGCCTGGTTTGAGGATAAAACCAGCCGCATTCCCACACATCTTTAAGTACCTTGAATCTGAAGTCTTTGACTTCCTCTTTCATAAGGTATGTCAGGGACGGCATCTTCTTCCAGAACAGGCCAGTCTCATCCGTATTGAACACTTGTTCTGGGCAGTATCCTTTTTCCTGGATTATTTTCTTGAAGGCCTCGGGATATTTTACAACCACCTCTTTATCAGCTGATGCAGCTTCTTCATGTAGGGAAACAAACTTTAGGTGGAACTGCTTCTGGAATCAGTGAATCATCCTTGGCTAACCTGGAAACCTTGGGGAGCTGATGATGGGGGCCGGTTGTGGCTCTTCCTCTTCATCATCTTTGTTGTTGTCTTCCGGCACAGGGTCATCAAAACCCAAGAATTCTAATTCCCCTTCTTCATTGCCTTCCAGTGCCTCTAGATTGCCGCCTTCCTCTTCCTCTAAGTTGCTGCCTTCCATAGCAGCTAATAGCTGCTGGTAGAGCTGTCACGCTTTTGCGCAAATGATGTTGGAGTCAAGGGGTATATTCTTCTCACAGCAGTCCTTGATCCAGTATACGAGTGCAGATTCCATTTTCACAATTGTTTTATCTCACACTTTTTCCGATTTCAGTTTCTTTTTCCTTAATGTATCAGACTGTGCTCTCATTAACATTAAAATGGCAGCCAACTGCGGCAAAACCTTTGCCCTCCTTACATATCAAGAACTTTCACCTTCTCGTTGAGCTGCATGACAGCCCTCTTTCTTTTATGTTCTTTGCCAAAAGCCTTAGAAGGAGCAGGGCACTTTTTAGGAGCTATTTTTGGCATAATTCACACATATATTTGGTGATAAGTAAAACACAGCTTTGCGAATACGTCAGCGTATATCAGTAACTTTCTATGCAGTGATGCTGATGAAGGATAGATGCAAGATACCCACAGCTGAATTGTAGTTCAATTTGTGAATTTTATCAATAAGAAAGATTATAAAATACATTTCATCATATCGATCTTGGAGGGGTTGTTCTTTACTGCCACAATGTCGTCATCAGTTTGCAGTTGTTCATTTCATCACTGCGACACACATTGTGGGATTTTTCATACCACTATATATTATGATTAGCCACTTTTCCCGAACCTCTAGCAGTCTGGCTCCTACTGACACAAGAAAGACTCTGCTTTCACTTTTGGGCACTGTCTTGGTTGAGCCCTTCTAAATGAACCTTACTGTGAATCGTATAATGGAACGTGTCCTAAATTAGTCTGGGTCTACTGGCCCGAAAGGGCTGCTGCTGTATGGGAGAGACCATACTGGGAGAAAAGGCAAGCAAATCTTTGGGACGCTTGGAGGGATGAGCCAACAGATCTTGCGTCGACTTCCTTTGAAGGTCAGACACAATTTCCTTAACAGTGTCCTGTGGGGAGAGGTGATTTTGGTCCAGGGGATAAAATAACAGAGCCAATTTCTGTCTCAGTGACTACCTTAGTGGTAAAAAAGCACCAGACCTCTCTCTTCTTTAGTACTCCCACTCGTAAGTAGTACTCCCAAAATGAAAAGAGGAAAGCTCTATAGAATCATAAGTGGACAATCTTCTTAGCTCGTTCCCACTGTCCAGTCAAGAAGCTAAAAACCTCAAAAAACGCTGAAGATATTTTTAAAAATTGTGGTCCAGTTCTTCTAACGACAAAATTATCTTCACTGATGAAAACCTCAGAGCGTTGAGAAGAGTGAACTAGAACAGAAAAGTCCCCTTGGGAGGAGGCAGCGGCTCCCAAAGGAGCTTCCCAGGTAATGGCAGATAAATACTACAGGCAAACCCTGCTTATTGGCGATCAGGTTTAACAGCACTTGTCTAGCAATGACAATAACAGGATTTTCGGTGCCAATATACGCCAATCCCCACATATCAGCATCAAGGAGGTTGAATGGGGTGGAGGTGCCCTACTCTCAGATTAGTGAAGCTGACCTGGTCAATGCGTGTAGGGCATAAAGCTTACTCACCTTACCTGCTGCGTGACCTACCAAAAAAATGGAAGCTCAGTTTAGTTCGAATAACTGTTTCAGAAGTACATAAGCTCTCATATTATTATTTTAAAGGATTCCTCAGTCGTGAGCTGCATATGGATGCACTCAAAGACTCGCCAAAACCTTAAATCCATTGATTACATTCCATTGGTAAGAATTGTGTAGGCTATATTTATTGCACATTTTTCTTACACCATGGAGGCAAAGAACCAGCACACCGATAATCAGACAAACCCTATATGAAAATTTACATTTCATCTTTTTTTCTCATATTCATTATAAAGACAGTGAAGAGACAATATGTCAATTGCACAAAAAAACAAGCAGTACACATTTTCAATTGGTAATTTACATTGGTGCTATGTTTACCTACCTCAGTCACTTGTGACACACTGCCCTGCATCTTGCACTAAGTGGTGATGTCAAGTACAGTATCATATTTCGACATTATAGCAGCAGCATCTAGATTCTTACTTTCAGTTGTTACACAATGTTATATTTTGTAAAAGCAGTAGCAACGATGAAATAGTCATTTATAAGATATATCATTTACATTAAAAACATTATATTATCTTTGTAAGCAAGTACACACATGCTCAGAACTGTACAAGTTAAATTAACTTTTTTTATGTTTTGGTTTGCAGTTTTCCAAAAGATGAGGATCTTAGAAAAAAAAAAAGGGTTCAAGGCAATGTGCTTAAATCGAAAACTCATTGATGCTCTAGCTCAGGTATGAAGGGTTCGCCCACAGGTAGACGTCGACTAAACGCCACTGGAAAGGCATTGAAGTGAGTGATGTGCAGTTGTTGTCAGACTCGGATGTGCCATGGCCAGATAAAAAGGCGATAAGTTTGGAGTGGTTCAGTGTCACGCCCATTGAAAAGAAGAGCTTTTTTTCCTGTGAAGAAGTCAAAGGAGCAGTGGAGTCCCCAGCCATCCTGCAGTTTTGCACCTGCTCTAGATTTTCAGGAGCCTTATCAGTCATCAAAGAACGTTTTGCCGTTTGGAGACAGGAGATTGCACGCTGAAAAACAAACGCATTTTCTCACTATCGACTCCCCTCACGTTGTGTCGAAAGGAGTTTTGACTCGCTCGCCTCTCATGGCTCGTAGATCTTTGTCTTTACAGAAGAGCCATTTGACTGTGACTTCGACTAAGGAAGTAGAGAAGACTTGTACGCAAGAGATGATGTTCAGTTGGGTCCCTTCAAGCAACAGCTTCAGGAATTATTGGGTTTTCTGAAGGAAGCGACAACCCCTCAAGTAAAGGAAGATAGGGCTTCGTAAGTTTTTTTTTGGAAAACGAAGATACAGACGAGTCAAAATCTTCGTTCGCTTATTCCAGTATGTTAAGGTACCTTCTGGTAACATACCCAGATTGTTTTGAGCTTGCGTTTCCTTCGTCGATGTTTGTAAAAGAAAGGAAAGCGCCGTCTACAGGATTGCCAAAGCAGGTCCTGTCTCAGTCGACAAAGAGAGCTTTCAAGGAAGCAGATGAATGGCTGGCAAAGAAACAAGATTTCAGCAAGCCTCTCTCGCCTACCCCCCTTCGAAGTTGCAAAATAAGGCATACAAGTTCTATGCGACAGGAGAAATTCCTTCCTTGGGAGTGTGTGCCTCCTCTCAAGGGGGCTTTCCAGTGGCGTTTAGTCGACGACCGTGAATAGCCAGGTTCGACCGAGTCGATGACTACTTGTGGGCAAAGCCCTCCAGTCTCCCTTCGACCTCCGGTATATCTCTCCCATGTGCAGGGGAGCGAGACAGTGACCTTCATCTAGGAGAACTGGGGGGACATGTAGCCATCTCCTCGGACACAGCACGCAGATGTCGCACAACACTGCACTTATCACTCGCACTTTTCTCCACGAAAGTGCAGAAGGACAAAACTGAATCCATACGGCAATGGTGTTAGGATTGGAAGCTATGGCTACCTGGACAGGAGTCATAGGTAAAGAAGTAGGAGGGGCTATCAATCTGAGAGATATTCAATAAAAGAGGTGAAGAAAAAACAGACCTCTTTGTCTCTAAAGGCAAAGGAATTGATTTAATACTAGGCTTATTACCTGCTCTAATGGCTGCCTTCCTCTTTCTATCTATCCTTCTCCATTTTATCTAAATGAGCTGAAAAAATCTTCCACCCTTGCTCATCTATATCTTGACATTCGTTACATGTCAAGTCCCTACTGCAAAGCTGTCCCCTACATTTAACACACCTCGTGTGCGGATCGAAACACAACTTAGGGATTGATAGTTTTGCAGCGATGATCGCTGCAAAACCTAACAGATGACAAACTAGAGTCCGACATGATAAGCTAATTCCTAGATGACTGGAAGCTAACAAAACTGCTAATTGGCAAAATACAACCAAGAAATTGTATATCACCAAACAAACTAAATCCAAATAGCGACAATAGTTGACTGCAAACAAAAAAACTCCAGGTGTTACCCCGTGAGCGACAGAAAACGAACTGACGGTAGTTAGCTCAGCAATATCGGAGAATCCCAAAAGTGAGCAGAACTTGTATCACCTACATGAACAATAACAGCGCCATTGGCGCCAGGAAATTTGAATTTTCAACTGCCAGGTAAGAAAGCTTACAACTATGTAATTGTTTGGGAAGTCACTTATGTGAAAATAACCTTTCCATTTCACTTATATAAGGATAACTAGAGAATTTTTATGGTAGATGTATATGTTCATTAATATTTTCAAATAATAATAATAATATAAATATAATTTCAAATTAAAATTCTTCCCTTTGTCTTTCTCTGTAACCATTTCCCTACCTTCTCTCAACTCCAGAGAAGCTCGGAACTTGGGAAACTGTCAAATATGTCAAGTAATGTGACAGGGTAGGGGAGCAGTGCCAATTAATGGTCAACGATTTTAATGGTTTTTATGCAGTTTCTCTCTCCCTCTCTCTCTCTCTCTCTTACTGAGATAAGATCATTTTTATGGTACTTGTATGTAATAAGTTTATTATTAATATTTTCCAATAATAATACAGTAGTACCTCGAGATACGAAAGGCTCAACTTACGAAAAATCCAAGTTACGAAAGCCAATGCGAAAAATTTTACTGCTCTACATACGAAAAGTTTTCAAGATACGAAAGGTTGTTGCTGTAAAGTCCCGAGATTTGCCCGGACCACCGAGAACAATTCTAAAACTCCCGCGCCGCCAACTGAGTAAACTCGCCACCATCCTCCCGCTCTCCCATTGGTTCCTGATGCTAGTCACCCCATAAGGTCCTGCTCTCCTATTGGTCAGCATCTACCCCTTGTGCTTTAAGTATTCTATTGGTAAAAGGTTGCTGTAAATTGAAAAACTTATTCATGCAATACATTTAATAAAGAAAACATTAGGTAAAGATAGAATAAAGAATAGAAATAAATGGTTATTATACTGTTTGGTAGTTTCAGTAGTTGAAGAGAGATAATGAAAATTTATGGCTTACTGTGTAAAAGTGATTGCTTAGCGATCGTTCGATACTCGTAAGTGCTGGATGTAAACAGACGTTTGGAAGCTTTTTTTTGTTTTTTTATTATAGTTAATGGTTACTTAATAATGATTTGAAATGAGTACATGCAATATATTTAATAAAAAAAATTTGTGAATTAGATATCATAAAAAAGAATAGTAAAAAAATCAAATCAACTGCCAACAAATACGTATTTTTTAGAATTCTTCTGTTTTATTATTACGTTACGTATGCACATGTTTCATTATAGCTGTCAGTAACTCGGTATCTTTATTAGGTAAAGATAGAATAAGAATAGAAATGAAATGGTTGGTGGTTTCATTAGTTGAAGAGAGATACTAATGACAATTTTATGGCTTACTGTGCCTAGGCTGGAAAAATGATTGCTTGGCGCTCGTTCGATACTCTAAGAACAGGTAAGAGCTGGATGTAAACTATCGATCGGAAGGTTTGTTTTTTGTTTGTTTGTGTATTATAGTTAATGATTAATTAATAATTATTTGAAATGAGTACATACTGATTATTTATACATTTTATTGGCATATTCTAAGCTTTTAGCTCTTAGGTTTAGATGTCAGAATCATAGACTAGGCTACAGTAGCAACCGCTAACGTAGGCTAGGCTTATTGCTAAGGGACATAAGCTAAAGTCCTAATATATGCAGTAAAAATGGGTTGAATATTACATGCAGTTGAATATTACTCAAGTATGTACAGTATTTTGCCTTTTTGGAGTCATATTTCTTCCGTCGTAACCCTAGAACATGTGTTTTAGGCCTGGAAATATAATTTACTGGGGTGTTTTTGGAGGGCTTGGAACGGATTAGCCATTTTACATGTAAAATGTGTTCCAAGTTACGAAAAACTCATAATATGAAGGCCGTCTCGGAACGGATTAATTTCGTATCTCGAGGTACCAGACTATATGTATATTATTCCATTTCACTCTTTTAAATACTGTAAGGACAACTCTCTCTCTCTCTCTCTCATATACATGTCATAGTGGTAACTCTCTCTTGGCTGCAAGTGTTAAAAGTATGTATGTATGTACATATATACCTTTAAGGGTACTAATGTTTAAGGTTACTTTGAAATTATATTAATACAATCTCTAAGATTAATACAGTAACATGATAATAATTAAGGTAAATTTGATGTAGGATGTTACATAAGGTATACACTTGGTGTTTATTTCTTCCTTCTTTTATCTCTCTCTTTCTCACTCTGTCATGTTTCAGGTGACTGAAATTATATTAATGATACCAATTCAATGGTATATTTGATGTAGGATGATACTTTAAGTACACATTTGGTATTTGAACTTGCAAGATAGGCAGATATAAGCATTTTCAAAGGGGATTTCTAACTATTCGCAGGTTCAAGCTATTCACGGGGGTGTCTGGTACCCAGCCCCCGCATATACGGGGAGAACACTGTACTACACTTGTCTACATTTTCCTTCTCTAAATGCATAACTGTCATAGAAGGAACTTGTTTGGACTTATCCAAATTTAACTGTATGTCCAAGAGTTAACACAAAGTACACAACTGACTTTGGTTCTGTTTCTACCTTGCTGCTGTTTGTGCTAATATCTAGTTCTCCAGATATCTACTAACTCTTAAAACCAATGGAAGTACCTAAAATATTACTGGCATCAAAGTCACAGTAAAGATCTGCAGGGTCTTCACTAATCTGAAACAAAGGCTCATAACCAAGACATTTGTCTTTCAAACAATGCAAGGAATATCCTGGACAATGGGTGGATTTGGATATGGAAACAGACATCCTCAGGATTTATGGAAGTTTCCCTTCTTATTGCTGACCTGACCAACTCTTAAAACCTATCATCCTGAAGAGGGCCATGTAGAAATTTGCCTCATGGATTGAGGGTGGTAATAGGGTACCACCCTGGTTGCCTATAAAAGCCCAGTGACCAGTTCAACACTTCTATTAGTGTTGCCCACTTGGAAATCATTTTCTGAAATGCCACATCCAGCCCATCTGTAAACAGCATTAAGACCCTTCAATCACCCATGGCTCTACACCTATCTCTTCTCAAGACCCAAAATTTCTTGAGACTAGTGGCCACCTCTTGAAAGTGTTGGCTATAGATGTGTGAAAGCTTTACGACTCATTATGTACAACCTGGAGAGCTCCCTGATAATATAATCCTTTCCCCTCTCAAAAAGGCAAGTGCAACCTTCTGGAAGGGGTGTACCTGGCAAGAATATAAGTTAACAAGGAGCATATGACAATTGATGTCTGACTGGTGAAGATGGGACCCTAGACTGTCTGAACCTACCACAGTACAAGATGGAAGAAGACTGTCTATAATAACTGGCGAGGGTGGATGGAAGTCTACTGACTGAAGAAATCAAATTTATGACTATGAGCTAACAAGGGAAAGTTATCAACAAAACAACTATCTATGCTCTCTTGATCCTGAGGATTTCATATACATATTAGATTTTCTATTTGTTCTCTCAGTTTTTAAGTTTATAAAATCAGTAAGCTATGAATGTCACAAAAATAACTAAAAAAAATACAAATCCTAAAATTTGAGCCTTTCCTTGCAAGTTACCACGATCTTTCAAAGAAAGACATTTTCATTTTTATGGATGACTTATGAACTAATAATGGAAAAGTTTGAAAGTAAACTGTGAATCCTGACAATTTTAGAAAACTTACATAAGACAAACGTGAGTTTCCAATGAAACACATTGATGACTTCAAATGTTCATGTGACTCACCCAGTGGTTAAAAGATGAAAAGCCCTCCAAAAATATGCATCAGATCGTGACAGGTGCTTGTAAGCTGCTACAACTTGTAAGGCATCCTCCATGATTGTATCACCGTCCCGATTCACAATATTTCTCAGCATTACCTGGAAGAAATTACTCTAATTGATTTCAGGCTTTTAAGTAAAAAAAAAAAAAATATTAAAAGGCAAGAGGAAAAACCAAGGAGTACTCACCCAAAACTATGAAAGGATAGGTCAGTTAAGTCTGACCAATTCAAAAATGGAATAATACTATACACATATATGTACTTCGAAGAGGATTCTTTAAATGAAGATTACCACAATCCAACAGCTGGCTTAAGGGGACCGTCCGCTATGGCGGATGACATGTCAACTTGAAAAAATCAAAATCGAGTTATTACTTGTATCTATGCAAAAACATGCCATCTATGCTTTCCAGAAGTTTCAGCCAATTATTTTCACAAATAATGAAGATATAGCGGTTTTTAAATATGACGTCACCGTAACCGCATCGTCTGTATGACTGAGTTTGACAGGATCGTTTTTGCGTGTTTATTTTTGCATATATACAGCGATTTTTTCAGATTTTTTTTTGAAATTCTCATACATCTGGTAGCAATGAAAGGCAGTGTGAGAGCTACTCAGAGAGGCTGTTGTCTCGACTGAGAGAATGACTCAGTTACTCCACAGACTTCTAAGGAGTTGCACGCACTTGCGTTTGGATACGAGTTATTTACATTGTCTTTATAACTTCTCAGTGAACTTCTAGCAATGCCGAAGTTATCTACGATGAAGAAGAGTACTAAGCAACTAAGGCTAACGAAATTAGCGAAGGCCAGGAGTGTGCTGAAAGAAACTTCACTGTTATCAGCTCCCCCATTGTCTCGAGTCGACCCGTCCGCATCATTAGCGCGTGTCACCCCACCAACATCAGCCTCCGAGAGTGAAAGTGACCGTGCTAGCCCGAGGCCTTCAACCTCACATGTTGTAAGTGAGGCTTCAATTTCACTGCCAGTCGCTGATCATATTATTGAAGTGGATGAAAGTGATATAATTGATTACGACGAAAAATTTATAATTTCAAGAAGACAACTAGAAGCTCTTATGGGAAATGTGATGTGCAGAAAACGAACATGTAGACAGAAAGTCAGTGTAAATGCAAAGAGAGACAGATGGGATTCAACTTTTCGTGTATATTGTGATGGTTGTCAAAAGAACATTACCCACATCCCCCCAACGAGTCACGGGGAGGGAACGCATCATAAATTTGGTGAAACAAATTTGCAAGAAGTTTATCATTCACTCATTACTGGTGTAGGACGAGCAGGTCTAAACAAAATGGGAGGATTTTTTTGTGAACCTATGTCAGCTGGATCTTATACGAGACACAGTGAGTATCTTTACAAAAAAATGGAAACTCATTACAGTGATATGCAAAAACAGGCGTATGACTATGTGAGGAATTATTACATAGAAAATGAACTGGCAAAACCTGACGAAAATGGTGTGATCGATATTGATGTTTCGTTTGATGGAACTTGGTTATCAAGGGGTCATAAGTCACACGTAGGTGTAGGTTTTGTAATTGATGTATTCACCGGGAAAGTGCTTGATTGTGAAGTTTTGTGTAACTTTTGTAAAATATGTGAGGAAGGAAAAGAGCAAGCACATAAATGCAATAAAAACTATGATGGAAAATCTGGCGCCATGGAAGCAGAAGAAGCAAGGAGAATTTGGATGAGATCATTGAACCTCGGTTTTAGATACAAGACATTTGTTGGTGATGGTGACTCTAGCGCCTACAATGCATTGTGTGAACTAAATAACGGCAAAGGGCCATATGAAGGTGTCAAAATAAACAAAGAAGAGTGCATTTGTCATGCCCAAAAGAGAATGGGCCACAGGCTCATGAAAGTAAAATCCGAAGTAAGTGAATATATAACTACAAAAAGTGGCAAACAAATGAAAAGAAGTTTATTATCAGGAAAAAACAAAATGACTCAAGTTATTATAAATAATATTCAAGCGTATTATGGTATGGCAATTAGAAATAATGTGAATACAACAGTAGATCAGATGCGAAAAGCTGTTTGGGCTATTTATTTTCACATGACATCTGATGATGAACATCCAGCACATCATATGTGCCCTGTTGGCCCTGAATCCTGGTGTTTCTACAATAAAGCCATTGCCAAAAAAGAAGAGATACCATCGCATAAAACAAGGAAAAATCACCTTTCAGGAATACCTTACGAGCTTCGCACACACATAAGAAGTGTTTTCAATAGTTTGTCTGACCCCCAACTATTGCAAAGATGCCTGCATGGCTGGACTCAAAATCCAAATGAATCACTGCATTCCCGGCTTTGGATGAAATGCCCCAAGCATAAGTTTTTTGGCCTGTTTAGAGTGAAATTTGGATCAAGATTGACAATTTTAGAAAATAATTTTGGATACTTGCATAGCAACTTGATGGTAAAGTTATTTGGAAAAAGCCCTGATATAGACACGTCACTTACAATTTATAACAAAGAAAGAACGAGAAGTAAGCAGAAAGCTAAAACAATAAGCAAGAAGAGAGAGAACGATGAAAAAGAGTACAACGCTGGAGCATTCTAACAAAACCCTGGCAACAATGAGGGAGCTGGCAACTCCTGATACCCATACACTAAGTATATTTGTATGCTTAGGGTATTAATACCCCTTTTAGGGGGGGGACCAGGAGCCTTGATGAAGAAATCAACAATAAAAGTACAAATAAGGTAATTATAATAATGTTATTTTGACTTTTCTAAGAGAAAAGCGAAAATTTACATAGCAAATCTTTGGGAGCTCATAACTCAAAAACATACTTATGCGCATGTCGGTAAAAATTACTCGGTTATTTATTATCCAATTTTAGAGAGAAAGATATCATTGGAAAGAGGAATAAAAATCCCATAATTCTGTGTGACAGAATTTTGATATCTTTCTTTCTTTTTTTTTTAGATTTTTTTGAGTGTCTAGACTAAAAAAAAAAAAAAAAACAAAAAAAAAATTCATAAAAAAAAAAATCAAAATTCTGTCACACAGAATTGTTCCTTATATAAAGAAGTTTTTATGGTATGATTTTCAATACAATTGATGCCATATTAGCGGAGAAATCTCTACCAACTATTTTTTCAAAAATCATAATTTTTGCTAATAAAACTGAAAGTTTTTGCTCAAATGACTTGAAATTTTTATATGATGAAGGTATTATATATATCTAAAACATATATGAAAATTATGTATTTTGCGTAATAAATAAAAAAAATAGACATCATAGCGGACGGTCCCTTAATATAAGCTGTTATTTTCAAATTCATCATTCTCCAAAACCTGCCATTTCCTGTTGATATGGTTTTCATAGATGGCAGTATATCACTTGTTGGAACAGACATAAGTGATCTATTTATAGTGACTGTAGCTTTGCTGCTTTGACAGCATTAGCATTTCCTTAATGACTATACATGCATGGAACAAATATATTTCAGCATTTAAACTGGCTTCCTAGTATAGTAATAATCTTTTGTTTGTGCCAAAAAAACACCTTTTTTTTACATAAAAGATGTTATTACAAATGTTTATCTCTTCCTTGAATTATTATCTGAAGCATTCATCATGTACTGCTATTCGTTGAATGCATATAGTATACTATGTAAACACGACAGGAATTTCCTGGAAGAATAATATTTTACTCCTATGTCTTCCATGTTTACAGTTAACCATTATATGCAAAAGATTTTTTTTCACTTTTGTTATTGATTTCTAAATGCATACATTTCTTATGTTATAGCCTCTTATACATCTTTTAACGCTAAAATCCCATACATATTAAACAATTTTGATGTGTGGGGACCTTGAAATACTGGAATTCTCACAATGTTGATTTTTTACTTGTTTTATTTCTAAGGAGGGTCAGCCATAGCAGACTTCAATACTACATGAATATTCATAGTCTAGTGTTCTTTTCCCTAAGTACAGGGCAGTCCCCAGGTTACGACGGGGGTTCCCTTCTTGAGACGCATTGTTAAGTCGAAAATCGTCATAAGCCGGAACATCGTAAAAATTTTAAGAAAACCTTACTTTTGATGCTTTGGGTGCATTGAAAACTATGTAAACTGCATTCTTATTGCATTTTTCATAGAAAAAACTTCAAATATTGATTATTTTGCAATTTTGGAGTCCTATTTCTTCTGCCAGATCAACATTGTAGATGACATGACCCTGGAACATGCGCCGTAAACCTGGAAATAATATCTGATAAATATAATTGAAAAGCGTTGTAACCTCGGAACGTTGTAAGCCGAAGCCATCGTAAGCCAGGGACTACGTAAATATATTTAGGTCGAGATGTCAACTAGAAGTAGTTTACAATTTATGTACATCACATACTAAATTTACTGTATAGTACCATGAAATAACCTAGTTTTCATTAAAATAAAATGCTTACTTTTATTTATGAATAAATATCTTTTGTTTGTTTCTTAAGGAAAATTAAATTACAGGCAGTCCCCAGTTATCAGCAGATTTGGCTATTGGCAATCTGGAAATCTGGTTTTATGGCGCTTGTCTAGTGCCATAAAATCAGCAATTTATGGTACCATAACGGGCCGAGTTCTGGTTAATGGCACCTTATGGTGCAATAAGGGTGCTTATGGCATGCCATAAACACCATAAGGGTGCTTATGGAGCCATAAATTGCCACGTTTCGTTTCGTGGCAGTTTTTGCTTATCTGCACACCCATGGGAATGTAGTCCCCTTCGAAAACCAGGGACTGCCTGTAGACTCGGTTACATGATTAACTTATATCACAACTGAGTTTGCAGCCTTGTTACTCTTTACTGACTAAACTTACACTCCAGACATGAAATGCAACATTTTATGACCACCTCTTCAAAACTTCCAATTGTTTTTTTTTTCTGACACCCATCTCTCTGTTCCATTAACCTTTTAACGCCGATTGGTTGTATTAAACGTCAATATAAATTGTCTGTTGGGTGCTGATTGGACGTATGGTACGTTGATATAAAATTTTTTTTTTTTTTTTTAATTCGTGGAAAAATAGTTATAGGCCTACTAGGCGAAAACTTTTGAATCACGCGCCTTGGGGGATGCTGGGAGCTCATGGATCAAGGTGTTGTTTTGTTTACAATCGTTACCCAGGGGCGCAAGCGCAAATTTCTTTCTTCTCGCACTAAAAACTATCAGGGACACATCTTGGAAATTATTTCGTCACTTTGACAAAATTTTTGCACCATTCTATATTAGCCGTTACAAACCTAGCCACCTGGGGGCAAACAAGTCCTTATGGGTGCCGGTCCCAAGCCCGGATAAATAGGGAGGGTTGGTGTCAGGAAGGGCATCCGGCTGTAAAAATCTGTGCCAAAACCAAAAAAAATGGAATGAGCCGAAATAGGAAAGAGGTAATGCTAGGGCGTACTCCGTAAACGACGCACAGAGACATCGCCCTAAACTCTGTGGTAAGGCGAGGGCTACTGCATCAGAGCGGGTGCAGCTAAAGAAGCGAGCTCACCATTGGGTTTAGAGTATGTCGGCTAAATGTTGGGTCATGACTGGGAGAGGTAGAGAATTGGCTGACTTGATGAGAGAAAAGAAAGTACTAGATGTTATGTGTGTGCAAGAAATGCGGTGGAAAGGAAATAAAGCTAAAGAGTTGGGAGATGGATATAAGCTATATTATAGTGGAGCAAATAAACAAGGTAGAAATGGAGTTGGCATAGTACTGTCTAGTGAACTGAAGAACTCGGTAATAGAAGTGCATAGAAAGAATGACCGTATCATCAGATTGAAGATATGTTATGGAGGAGAGATTCTGAATATTATAAGCGTATATGCACCACAAGTTGGTTGCACAGAAGAAGAAAAGGGAAATTTTTGGAGAGACATGGATGGAATAATGCAAGAACTGGAAGAGCATGAGAGGGTGATATTTGGGGCAGATTTGAATGGCCATGTCGGAAGTGAAAATGAGGCGATTGGGCGGGTGCATGGGGGCCATGGAATTGGGGAGAAACCCAGAAGGAGAGAGTGTAGTGGACTTGCTGTGTCATTCGACATGGCAATAGTAAACACATTCTTTACCCTTAAATGCCGACTGGACATATTTTACGTTGACATTTTTTGTCTCTCGGGTGCCGGCTGGACGTATTTTACGTTGACATACAAAAGTTTTTTTTAAATTCGCGGAAAAATACTTTTAGGCCTACCAGCCAAAACTCTTGAATCACGCGCCTTGGGGGATGCTGGGAGTCACGGATCAAGGGTGTTGTTTTTTGTTTTACAATCGTTACGCAGGCACGCAAGCGCGAATTTCTTTCTTGCCGCACTAAAAAGTATCTGTGACATCTCGGAAATTATTTCGTCACTTTGACATAATTTTTGTACCATTTCAAATTAGCCGTTACATGAAGTATTATATATGAAAATGTGGCGGCATTTTTTAATGTAGAATACAATAAAAATAATTGAAGGTTATAGCTTTTCTCATTTTGAAATATTTGCATATAAATCACAATAAATAGAAAAAAAAAACCACATTCGGTCAACTTTGACTCTACCGAAATGGTCGAAAAACGCAATTGTAAGCTAAAACTCTTACAGTCTAGTAATATTCAGTCATTTATCTTTCATCTTGATACAAATTCCAAGTCTCTAGCACAATATTTAGATTTATGGTGAATTTAAAAAAAAAAAAAAAAAACTTTCCTTCCCCTCCGCGCGCGGATTCTCCGCCACAAATCTCTGAAATGCGTACGTCCCATTCTCGGAATATTTGCTCAGTTTTCATATTAGGCATTTCATAGAGTTTTATATATGAAAATGTGCGCAATTTCATTTAGAATAAAACGAAAAATATTTGAAGGTTTGAGCTTTTCTAATTTCCAAAATAATTGCATATAAAAAAATATATATAAAAAAATTCGACATTCGGTCAACTTTAACTCGTCAGATATGGTCAAAAAACTGCAATTGTAAGCTAATACACTTACAGTATAATAATATCCAATCATTCTGGTTCTTCATTTTGAAAGAAATGGAACGTCTCAAGGCAATATTTAGATTTATGGTGAATTTTTGAAAAAAAGAAAAAAAATATTTGTTTACGTCTGCGCATTACGAATTCATGCATTATTTTGTGATAATATTTTCTCTGTGTTGCTTTTATCATTTTACATATGTTATATACCAAAATGATCGCAATTTAGTGTACATTACAAAAAAAAAATGTAACTTGTTACCTTTAACCGTTTTGCGCACAGCGCGATTTGAATACAATTATATATGAAATTTCGTTTTTGCGCTATCATATATCACATTACTTATATATGATAATGATAATTTTTTTAATTTCTGATGGTTGCATACTAAACTTCAGCCAATGACAAAACAAGGAGCCAAAAATGAACTCTTAATCTTGAAAACTAAGCGCGCTGTGATTTTTTGAAAAAAATATTTTTTCCGCTTCCGCGCTCACTCCAAAAGACCTCTGGCACACGGGAGACAATTTTTATTTTACAGCTTCGGCGTTTAAGGGTTAAGAAGAAAAGGGAACACCTAATAAGATATAGGAGTGGGGGAAGATTCTCCCAGATAGACTACTTCTTGTATAAAAGGATAAATCTGGTGGAGGTCAAGAACTGCAAAGTTATTCCAGGCGACCATGTAGCCCCCCAACACAGACTGCTATGTATGGACTTGAAGTTAAAAAGGGAAAGAAAAACCAAATCTAAAGGGATAAAGAAAATTAAATGGTACAAATTAGAGAAGGAAGGGGATAAGAAGAGGGAGTTTAAGAGGAGGGTTTTGGAGGATATTGATATAGGGATTGAAGATGTTCAAGAATGGTGGGCACGAAATGCAGCAATAATGAGAAGGCATGGAAAGGAGCTGCTAGGAGAGACATCTGGTATCATATGGGAAGAAAAGGAGAGTTGGTGGTGGGATGAAGACATTGAGAAAGTAGTAAAAGATAAGAAGGAGGCAAAGAAAAGATGGGAAGAGTCACAGTCAGTGGAAGACAGAGATAGGTTCAGAGAGAAAAACAAGGTGGTAGCCTAAGCTAAAGCAAAGTCGTATGATGATGTGTATAAAGAGCTGGGGACAAAGGAAGGATTAAAGAAGATGATCAAGCTATCAAAGGCTAGAAATAAGAGCACCAAAGATATTACACCTATCAAACAAATAAAAGGATCAAGATGGTGTAGTACTTAGAAAGGAGGAAGACATTGTGAAGAGATGGAAAGAATATTTTGAAGTTGTTAAATGAAGAAAATAATAGACTAATAAGAGAGGATGGGCAAGTGAACATTGGCATGGTAATGAGGTTTTCTAGGCAAGAGGTACTAAATGCACTGAAGAAGATGAAGAATGGGAAGGCAACCGGACCAGACATGATTCCAGTGGAAGCATGGAAAGCATTAGGAGATGAAGGAGTGGATATACTGTACGATCTTATGATAAAGATCCTTGAACAGGAAAAGATACCAAATGAGTGGCGTGGGAGTATATTGATCCCAATTTTTAAAGGGAAAGGCGATGTCCAAGAGTGTGGTAATTATAGGGGCATTAAATTGATGCCCCACACTTTGAAGCTGGAAAGGATGATAGATGCTAGACTGAGAGAAGAAGTACAACTAGGTAAAGAGCAGATGGGATTTATGAAGGGAAGGGGAACAACAGATGGTATATTTTGTCTGAGGCAAATAATGGAGAAATTCGGGGAAAGACAAAGGGACCTACATATGGTATTCATTGACCTTGAAAAGGCTTATGACTGAGTCTCAAGACAAGAGGTATGGAGGAGTCTGAGGGAGAAGATGGTGCCAGAGAAGTATGTGCGATTGATACAAGAGATGTACCGAAACGTATTTACCAGAGTAAGGAGCAGTGTTGGGGAGACAGAAGGTTTTGAGGTGAGTAGGATTACACCAGGGGTCGGCTCTGAGCCCATTTATCTTTAACATAGTGATGGATGTTATAATAGAGGAAGTAAGGGAGACAGTACCATGGAACATATTGTATGCAGATGATATTGTTTGGTGTGCAGAGAGCAGGGAAGATCTGGAAGTGAAATTGGAAAGATGGAGACAAGTACTGGAGGACAGAGGAATGAGAAAATAAGTTAGATCTAAGACAGAATAGTATGTGTACCACCACTTAGGGGGATGATAGAGAAAGTATTCAGCTTGGTGTAGAGCAAATAAGGAGAGTTGATAAGTTTAAGTATTTGGGATCTTTTGTTAACACTGGAGGAAGTATGGAAGAAGAAGTAAAACATCGGGTACAGGCAGGCTGGAACAACTGGAGAGCGGCCTCTGGAGTTCTTTGTGACAAAAGAGTGCCGCTTAGGTTAAAAGGAAAATTTCAAAAGACGGTGGTAAGAACAGCAATGCTGTATGGTACGGAAAAGAGCAAGCATGAGAAAAACAGAGCAGAAGAAGATGGATGTGGCAGAAATGAGAATGCTTAGGTGGATGTCTGGGGTGACAAGAGAGGATAGGATCAGAAATGACTACATAAGGGGGTCGACTAATGTGGTGGAAGTATCAAAGAAAGTGCAGGAGGGGAGGCTGAGATGGTATGGACACCTGTTGAGGAGAGATGAGGACCACGCTGGGAGACATACTATGGGGGTGGAGGTGCAAGGAAGAAGAAGAAGAGGGAGACCAAGAAAGCGATGGAAGGACTGTGTGAGAGGAGAATTACATGAGAAGGGAATTGATGAGGCAGAAGCACAGGATAGAAATAGATGGAAACGGCTCATCCGAAACGGCGACCCCATATAAAAATGGGAACAAGCTGGGAAGAAGAAGAAGATATTAGCCGTTACATGGAGTATTATATATGAAAATGTGCGCAATTTCATGTACAATACAACAAAAAGCAACTCATGGTTGTAGCTTTTATCAGTTTTGAAATATTTTCATATAAATAACTATAAGTGCCAAAATTTCAACCTTCGGTCAACTTTGACTCTACCAAAATGGTCAAAAAAAGCAATTGTAAGCTAAAACTCTTATATTCTAGTAATATTCAATCATTTACCTTCATTTTGCAACAAATTGGAAGTCTCTAGCACAATATTGCGATTTATGGTGAATTTATGAAAAAAACTTTTTCCTTACGTCCGCGCAGTAACTTCCGAAAAATCATATTTTTTTTTTTCAGATTGTCGTAATGTTTGCACTATTTTAAATTAGCCAGTACATATACTTTTATATATGGAAATGTGCGCAATTTAATGTAGAATACAACTAAAAACAACCCATGGTTGTAGCTTTTATCAGTTTTGAAATATTTTCTTATAAATAACGGTAAGTGCCAAAATATCAACCTTTGCTCAACTTTAACTCGACCGAAATGGTCAAAAAACGCAATTGTAAGCTAAAACTCTTACATTCTAGTAATATTCAATCATATAGCTTTATTTTGCAACAAATTGGAAGTCACTAGCACAACAATTTTTTGATTTGATGGTGAATTTATGAAAAAAAAAAAAATTTCCTTACGTCCGCGCGGGAACTCTTCCGAAGAAAATCAGAAATTTTTTTGTCCGATTGCCGTAATGTTTGCACCATTTTAAATTAGCCGTTACATAGTTTTATATATGAAAATGTGCGCAATTTCATGTAGAATACAACAATAAACCACACATGGTTGTAGCTTTTATCAGTTTTGAGATATTTTTATATAAATAACGATAAGTCCCAAAATTTCAACCTTTGGTCAAATTTGACTCAACCGAAATAGTAGAAAAACGCAATTGTAAGCTAAAACTATTACATTCTAGTAATATTCATAATTTCCTTTTAGTTTTGCAATTTGCAACAAATTGGAAGTCACTAGCACAATATTTCGATTTATGGTGAATTTATGAAATAAACTTTTTCCTTACGTCCACACGGTAACTCTTCTGAAAAAATCATAAATTTTTTCGTCCAATTGTCGTAATGTTTGCACCATTTTAAATTAGCCGTTACATAAAGTTTTATATATGAAAATGTTCGCAATTTCATGTAAAATACAACAAAAAACAACCTATGGTTGTAGCTTTTATCAGTTTTGAAATATTTTCATATAAATAACAATAAATAGAAAAAATTTGTCCTTCGGTCAACTTTAACTCGACCGAAATGGTCGAAAACTGCAATTGTAAGCTACAACACTTACAGTCTAGTAATATTCAATCAATTACCTTCATTTTGCAACAAACGGGAAGTCTCTAGCACAATAATTTGATTTATGGTGAATTTTTGAAAACTGCTTTTTTCTACGCCCGCTCGTTACGAATTCATGCATCCTTTTGTGATAATATTTTCTCTGTGTTGCCTTGATCATTTTACAATGTGTTATATACCTAATTGATCGCAATTTAGTGTAAAATACAACGAAAAAAATTAACTTGTTAGCTTTAACCGTTTTGCTCACTGCGCGATTTGTATACAATTATATATGAAATATTTTTTTCGGGCTGTCATATATCCCAATATTTATATATGATAATGATATTTTTTTTAATTTTTTCATTTCTGATGTTGCATACTAAACTTTCAGGCATGACAAAAAAAGGAGCCAAACATGACTCTTAATCTTGAAACTAAGCGTGCTGTGATTTTTTGAAAAAAACAAAAAATTTTGTCCTATTCGGCGCTCACTCGCGAATGCCGCCGGCATACGGGAGACGATTTTTAAAATACCGCTTCAGCGTTTAAGGGTTAATTATTCCACGATTTACAAATACATCGGTTCTGCTCTTGTTTATTATTCAAGGCTGTGATAAAGGCAGTCCCCAGTTATTGGTGGGGGTTCCGTTCTCGGCCAGGTGCTGATAAGCGTAAACTACCATTAACTAAAACTTGGCCTTTTATGACACTCAGTTTTGGTTAATAGCACCGATAACCATTTAATGGCACCTCTATATATTATGGTGCCATAACTATGTATCATCAGCACCTTATGGCGTCGATAATCGAAACTCGGCCCGTTATGGCGCCATAAATTGCCGCTTTTATGGCAATAAACAAGCACCATAATACCAGGTCACCATTAACCAAGTCCGCCAATAACTGGGGACTGACTGTGCTCTTTTTCTTACTCTCCTTTCAATGCCAACTTCAAAACCCAGTATGTCAACAAAGTCAACAAATATTCTACCATCTCCATGGGTTACCTTCTGCCAAAGTGCTGTTCTCCTCCCAGGGGTAAGTACATAACAAAAACCAAAGCAAATTAACATCACCTAATACTGGCCAAAGTTAAAAACACACCACTACCCAACCAAAATTACAACTGGAGGGTACCCAACAATTCAATATGAAGGAAGGAAGGGAAGCTTCCCATGCTTCCTCACAAAACACCAGCCCAGCCACCGAAAATGGACCCCAAGTACTGCAATCATCAGATACTAATGTCTGCAGTGTGTCTTACACCTCCAAAAGGCCTTTGCAAAATTGAAGAGAGTCAAACTATGTTGAAAAGCCATGGAAGTGGCTATGGCTCTAATTTCATGAGCTCTCACTTTGCATATCAGAAAATGTCCTCTTGAGAGACAGGAATCAGCTTCTGTAATTAGATCATTATGGAAGTATGCCAGGGCATTCTTTGGCAGAGGTCTTAAGAGTTCTCACAGGACATAACACACACTCTTGGTCACTCAGACCTAAAATCTCCAAAAAACCCTTAACCCTTAAACGTCTATTGGACGTATTAAACGTTGACGAAAATTGTCTGTTGGGTGCTTAATTGACGTATGATATGTCGACGCAAGAAAGTTTTTTTAAAATTCGCGGATAAATAGTTATAGGCCTACTTGGTGAAAACTTTTGAATCACGCACCTTGAGGGATTTGTCACAAATCAAGCTGTTGTTTTGTTTACATGCATTACCCAGGCACACATGCGCGAATTCCTTTCTTCTCGCACTAAAAAGTGTCAGCGACACATCTCGGAAATTATTTTGTCACTTTGACAAATTTTGCACCATTTTATATTAGCTATTACATAGAGTTTTATATGGGAAAATGTGTGCAATTTCTTGTAGAATACAACAAAAAATAACAAATGGTTGTAGCTTTTATCAGTTTTGAAATATTTTCATATAAATAACGATAAGTGCCAAAATTTCAACCTTCGGTCAACTTTGACTCGACCGAAATGGTAAAGAAACAGAATTGTAAGCTAAAACTCTTATAGTATTCTAGTAATATTCAATAATTTACCTATTGTTTGCAACAAATTAGAAGTCTCTACCACAATATTTCGATTTATAGTGAATTTAAAAAAAAAACTTTTTCCTTGAGTCCGCGCGGTAACACTTCCGACAAAATAAGACATTTTTTCGTCCGTCTGACTGTCGTAATGTTTGCAGTTTTATATTAGCCGTTACATAAAGTTTTATATATGAAAATGTGCGCAATTTCATGTAGAATACAATGAAAACAACCCCTGGTTGTAGCTTTAATCAGTTATGAAATATTTTCATATAAATGATGATAAGTGCCAAAATTTCAACCTTCGGTCAACTGTTTTATATATGAAAATACTTGCAATTTTATGTAGAATACAACAAAAACCACACATGGTTGTAGCATTTATCAGTTTTGAAATATTTTCATATAAATAACGATAAGTGCCAAAATTTCAACCTTCGGTCAACTTTGACTCGACTGTAATGGTCGAAAAACACAATTGTAAGCTAAAACTATTACATTCTAGTAATATTCAATCATTTAACTTTATTTTGCAACAAATTAGAAGTTTCTAGCACAATATTTCGATTTATGGTGAATTTTTTAATACAGCTTTTTTTTTTACGTTCGCGAGTTATGAATTCATGCATCATTTTGTGATATTTTCTGTGTGTTGCTTTTACAATTTTAAAATTTGTTACATACCAAAATCATCGTAATTTAGTGTACAATACAACGAAAAAATAATTAACTCATTAGCTTTAACAGTTTTGCTCACAGCATGATTTGTATACAATTATAAATGAATTTTTTTTTTTGCGCTGTCATATATTCCAATATTTATACAGTGGTATCTCGAGATACGAAATTAATCCGTTCCGAGACGGCCTTTCGTATCAAGAGTTTTTCGTATCTTGGAACACATTTAACATGGTAAAATGGCTAATCCGTTCCAAGCCCTCCAAAAAACACCCCAGTAAATTATATTTCCAGGCCTAAAACACATGTTCTTGGGTTACGACGGAAGAAAAATGACTCCAAAAAGGCAAAATACTGTACATATTTGAGTATTATCAACTGCATATAATGTTCAAACCCATTTTTACTGCATATATTAGGACTTTGGCATATGTCCCTTAGCAATAAGCCTAGCCTATGTTAGCGGTTGCTACTGTAGCCTAGTCTATGATTCTGACATCTAAATATGCCAATAAAATGTATAAATAATCAGTATGTACTCATTTCAAATAATTATTAATTAATCATTAACTATAATACACAAACAAACAAAAAACAAACCTTTCAATCGATTGTTTACATTCAGATCTTACCCGTCTTACGAGTATGGAACGAGCGCCAAGCAATCATTTTTCCTAGCACACAGTAAGCAATAAATTGTCATTAGTATCTCTCTTCAACTAATGAAACCACCAAACAGTATAATAACCATTCATTTCTATTCTTTATTCTATCTTTACCTAACGGAGATACCGAGTTACTGACAGCTATAATGAAACACGTAATACGTATACGTAACGTAATAATAAAGCAGAAGAAGAATTCTAAAAAATGTGTATTTGTTGGCAGTCTGATTTATTTTATATTTTATGATATCTAATTCACAATTTTTTTAATTAAATGTATTGCATGTACTCATTTCAAATAATTATTAAGTAACCATTAACTATAACAAACAAACAAAAAAAAGCTTCCAAACGTCTGTTTACATCCAGCACTTATGAGTATCGAACGATCGCCAAGCAATCACTTTTACACAGTGAGCCATAAATTTTTCATTCTCTCTCTTCAACTACTGAAACTACCAAACAGTATAATAACCATTCATTTCTATTCTTTATTCTATCTTTACCTAATGTTTTTTTTTTATTAAATGTATTGCATGAATACTAAGTTTTTCAATTTACAGCAACCTTTTACCAATAGAATACTTAATGCACAAGGGGTAGATGCTGACCAATAGGAGAGCAGGACCTTATGAGGTGACTAGCATCAGGAACCAATGGGAGAGCGGGAGGATGGTGGCGAGTTTACTCAGTTGGCGGCGCGGGAGTTTTAAAATTGTTCTCGGTGGTCTGGGCGAATCTCGGGACTTTATAGCAACAACCTTTTGTATCTTGAAAACTTTTCGTATGTAGAGCAGTAAAATTTTTCGTATTGGCTTTCGTAACTTGGATTTTTCGTAAGTTGAGCCTTTCGTATCTCGAGGTACTACTGTATATGATATTTTTTTTTCCATTTCTGATGGTTGCATACTAAACTTCAGGCAATGACAAAAAAGGAGCCACAAATGAACTCCTAATCTTGAAAACTAAGCGTGCTGTGATTTAAAAAAAAAAAAAAAACTTTTTTTCTGCTTCGCCGCTCACTCCCGAACGCCGCCGGCATACGGGAGACACTTTCGGAAATACTGGCTCGGCGTTTAAGGGTTAATCATGAATGAGTGGGGCCAAAGATTAGAGATTTGCTAGTTTTTGGCTAAGAAGTCCAGTGAAAACAAGCAAACTGCATTCCTTCTTGAAAAACCCACTAATCCTTTTTGCCATAGCTAAGGTTACTAGGAAAAGGGATTTCCCCGTAAGATCTCTTAAGAGATAGCACTTAACGGTTCAAAACATGGGCCTGATAACCATTTTAAAATAATATCTAGATTCCTAGGAACCAATACGACTTCCTTCTGTTTTGTAGAATCGAAGGATTCAATTACATCCAACAAATCCGGGTAGGAGGATAAATCTATTCCCCTAAGTTGGATGACAGAACTTAACAAGGTTCTATAACCCTTGATAATGGATGTGGCCAAACCTTTAACTGTCTTCAAAATTAGCAGAAAGTCTGCTATCTCAGTTACAGACATCTGAGAAGATACGGAACTGTTCTTTTTACATCAAGTTCTAAATGTGGCCCACTTTACTTGATATGTTTTGTCTGAGGAGCTATGTCTGCAATTGGCAATAGCTTATGCAGCCAATTTTGAAAATCCCTTCTTGCGCATCAGTTCCCTGATAATAAGAACCTGGTTGGGGCCAGAGAAGACAACCCTTGATAGAATCGCCAAAAGTTGGGTTGCCTGAGCAGATGAGTCTTTGGTGGAAGTAGCCATGGGAAATCTGCCAGAAGCTCCATTAGGTCTGGGAACCATTCCTTTGTCGGCCAAAAGGGGGCTATCAGAATCATGGACACATTTTGGTGTCCCCAGAATTTGTTTATTACTTGCGTGACCATGGCCAGAGGAGTTAAGACAAAGAAGCTTGACAGTCAAGGCATGAAGTTGCTGAGAAACCAGGCCTCCCCGTTTGTTCACATAGGCTACCACCGTGGTGTTGTCTGACATAAGAACAACAGAATGACCCTCTACCTTCCCCCGAAACTCCTTCAGACCCAGGAAAGCCGCCTTCAACTCCAAGACGTTGATATGTTGCTGCTTGTCCTCCAAACTCCAAACGCCTGAAGCGATGGGGCCACCAAAGGGCACGCCCCAACCTGCGAGGGAGGCGTCCGAGAACAGAAGGAAGTCTGGTGGGAGAGAACGCAGTGGGACACCCTTCACTAGATTCTGGTCGTCCAACCACCAACGAAGGTCATCTCTCACTTCCAAAGACAGAGGAACCATAAACAGGGGAGATCCTCCGCCGGAGACCAGAACTCTCCCAGTCTCCATTGCAAAGACTGAAGATGAAGACGCCCATGAGGGACCAGCTTCTCCAGGGAAGATAACACTCCCAGAACAACCTGCCACTGATGAGCTGACTGATGTGACTTTGACAGGAAGTTGCGCGCTACAGCCTGCAACTTCTCCAATCTCTGATCCGACAGGAAAACTCTCGCTACTGTCGTATCGATGACCATGCCCAGGTAGAGAATCCTTTGAGTGGGTACGAGGTTAGACTTTTCCTGGTTGCCTATCTGGTTGACTACTGTGCCCAGGTCCAGACAGAGCTGAAGAAGACGATCCCTGTCCTGCAGTAGCTTCTCCCTGGAAATTGCCAAGACTAACCAATCGTCGAGGTACCTCAACAAATGGATCCCCTGAGCATGGGCCCAACTTGACACGAGAGAGAAGACCCTTGTGAACACTTGAGGGGCTGTTGTCAGCCCGAAGCACAAGACTTTGAATTCGAAGATCTTGTCCGCAAGCGAGAAGCAAAGAAACTTCCTGGACATGGGCTGAACAGGGATTTGGAAGTATGCGTCCCTTAAGTCTATCGACAGCATGAATTTGCCTTCCCTCATGGCTGCCAACACTGAGCATGGGGTCTCCATCTTGAACTGCGTCTTCCTGATGAAGCGATTCAAGGTGGATAAGTAGATCACAGGCCTCCATCCTCCCGACGCCTTGGGCACCAAGATGTAACTGTAAAACCCCGTGGACGGACGCACTACTTCCTCTATTGCATCCCTGTCCAGCATTTTCTGCACTTCCTCCCGAAGAGTCAAGAACTTCAGAGAATCTGGAGGATACATCTTCCTGAGCTGCGGCTTGTCCGACAGAGGAGGAGAGAAGTCGATTGGCAACAGGTATCCCACCCGAAGGACATCTACCACCCACTTCTCTGCCCCATAACTCTGCCACTTGGCCCAATGGCCAGTCAGGCAAACCCCCACCCGTGGCGCAGGAGGGGGAGAGGCGCCTAACCTACCGACGGGCCCCTTGACCTCTGCCCCTTGGGTCCCTTCTTGGTTTAAAGGAGCGAGAACGAAAGGTGCGTTGATCTTGAGACTTAGGTTGTGTCGAACGGACAGGCCCTGCTGAACTTGAGGTCCTCGATGGCCTACCAGGCAATGATCTCCTCGACTGCTGCTGGCCCAGGGGCGGAGGAGGAGCCGGACGTCTCCGAGGGCGAGACTCTGACTTAGACACGGCCTGGTGCACCAGTCGGTCCTTGGTGTCAACCCGGCGCCGGTCTATTGCATTTTTGAGTTCTGTTCGTGGAAACAAAAATTGTGACTCCAGCAGATCTCCATTCCTCGATGCCAGCAAAGACTCGGTGTCGGGCGATCTCTCCATCCTAGACAAAGCCGCATCCCTCCTAATCAGAAGAAGATTAGCCAATAAATTGGCACTGAGGTGAGCCAAATATGAAAACGCCTTGCCCCCAGACTGCAATAGACTGGCAAGCGAGGCAGCACTCGCCAACCCTTCAGGGGATCTGTCAAAAGCTATCTTGGCAATCATCACAGACCAGAGGTTCAGCCAAAAAACCGTCTGCAAAGCTGAGGCATCTTGCGGAGACAAGGATGGAGCCACCGACCTCACCTGTTCCAAAGTTAAACCCGGCTTCAGGCAAATGACATCTGGGTTAAGGTGGCGTGACAACAAAAATGCAGAGCTCGTAGCATAGTACTTCCTATGTCTTGTGAGAGGCGGGGGTAGTAGTTTCGTAGAGCCCCTAGAGCGAAGTGAACCGTCCCGATCAAAAACAGAGGCGTTAACCTTCTGCAAGACCGACTGAACGTGCCCCAACAAAGGCAGCTGAAGAGATGATTTGGGGTCCTGAGTACCTCCCACCAAGGCTTCCAAGCAAGAAGGAGTGTAAGACGACTGAGCCTGAGTCATACTTTTCAAATTGTTGAACCCACGATTGAGATCAACAACTTCTGAAAAGGAAGCCAGAAACTCCTGCGTGTCTCCCTCCTCCTGCTCAGGCACTGGAGATTGACGATGAGAAGAGTGTGTAGGCTCTTCTAATGCGGCTTCTTCACCAAAATTAACAGAAGGGTTAGCAGCCAAACAGTCCAACATCCCTACTAACCTGTCGGGGCTGGGTCAAAGTGTCAGCCTCCGAGACGGACCCACTGTAACACTAGGCACATCAATTACCTCAACAGATGACTCCAGATGTCCATGAATGGTCATGGGCATGGCGGCCGTATGTACGTGAGATGGGGGGAAACTCGAACACTTGAGATTGACGGAGAATCCCTTATAGTCGAACTCTTGGAAGCACCAGTGAGAGAGGTAGGCAAACACTCCAGCTGCACCAACTCTGTGCTCACTACCTTCGACCTCTTGTCAGGCGCCTTCAGATCTTTACGGCGATGAATAGGCCTTGGAGAAGAAGGAGCACTAACATCACGTGCACGGGCAGGGGAGGTTGCAACACGCTCGCGATGTACAAGGATGGATGGGGGGGGGGTTGCATGTTCGAGATACAAGGCCGAGGGCGAAGCAACACCTGCAGAACACACACCAGTAACACTGCCCAAAACCACAGCACTCTCGGGAACACGTCCGAGTTGTTCCTCCCTCGAAGGCGAAGGAAGGGCAAAGTCCTTAGCCTTCCAACGCTTGATACACCGACAAGGCATAGAGGGGGAAGAGGGAGAGGAAGACAGCACTAGTTTCTTATGCGCACTCTTCTCGGAAGGTGGGGACAACGCAACACATTTCCTACCAATCCTCCCAACCGATAAGGCAGCCAACTTCACATCCAATACAAAGTCCAACCTCTGAAGCACTGCCTGGCATATGACCTTAGACCGATGTGCCAGAGAAGGCTCCGAAGACAAGGGAAATGTTGCGAACTGGGCGGCAGTGATGGCGTCATGGCTAAGCAAGGCAGATCAGAGGAGACGACTGGGAGATACGTCATCGATGAGAGTGACGTCACAAGCGGCGGTGACATCATTGCTTCCCCTCGGTGCGAGGAGGAAAGAGACACCACTGGCGGAGGAATACACAAAGATGGACCCTGTGATATCATCTACGGGGCTGACGCCGCAGCGTCACTCTGACTCAAAGCGGCGGCATACATTGGCGGAGCAATACAAGATGGCCGACTGCTGCTACCCGCGAAGACGAGGCCAGGAGGAAGGGGGATGGCCTGGCCAGACCGGGAAGGGGGGGAGCGAGCCTCCACAATATGCGCTAGCAACCCCTCCATGGACAGGGTACCCCTAGCCCAAGCATCTTCCAAATCGCTGCCATTTTGGACGCCTCCGACACTGGAAGAGAAGAGAATGATGAAAAAAACTCTCCCTTCTCAGAAACCAAAAGAGCTCCCGAGGAAGAGGGGGCTACATTACAAATATTACCCTGACGACCTCCCAATACTTCCATCAACGAATCAATGGAAGAAAAGGAAGGAGATGCAGGGACAACGCTACTATGGGGGTTGACTACTGTGGAAGACGAAACATCGGGAATAGGAGCAAAGCCCTCCCAAGTAGGATGAGTCGAGACTCTCCGATGTTCCCTCTTGCCATAAAACTTCCTCCACTGCTCCTTAGGCCATGCCCGGCATTCCGTGCAAGGATTCGTAATAGTACAAAAATTCGAACGACACCTATTGCATGTGACGTGAGGGTCGGTATCTGCCGAAGCCAAAAAACGAGAACACAGAAACCCAGGAACTCCGGGGCACATACGCTGACACCGAGAAGGAGCAGAAGCAGCCATAATACCAGGTAAAAAAAAAAACACACACACACACACTAAAAGAAACGAAACAGGCAATGAACCAAGAAAAAGCCAAGAGAGGTAAACATAACTCTCACCCAGGCGGTTAAAGAAAAGACTGGCGTAGATGCTTGGTCCTTGACCACTCTTCACCCGATCTACGCATGTGTTGCCAGATATCACAAGATTCCTTGCTTTCATCTGCTTTTTAACCAGATCCAGCTAGCCGCTAGAAATTATCCTATTGTTAAGATCGAAGGTTTGTTCACGTATAAACAAATATTTGGCTTATTTATAATATTTTATTATTTCCTGTAAGAATTAGACTTGACTTTCAATGTTTTACTATTAGCAACAATAATTATGCCTACCCCTTACAGTACATACTACTTACCTAGCCTAGCCTATGGCCCTCACTACACTATCATATTATGACCAAATTGGGCGAATCTAGGGCAGTTATTTTACTATAGTATATATTCAAAAATGAAAAAAGTGCGTTGAATGGATTTTATTTAACACTGAACTTATTTAATTGTAATTTATGTGTAGTTATGGGTACGTTTTGTATAAAAAGGCAAGGCTGGGGTAATAACTGGTGGTCAAGAATGGATTAATCCATTTTCAGTTAATGTAAAAAATTCATTCAGATCTTGACAAAATCGCATGTTGTCGTTTCTTCTGGAACGAATTAACATCAAGGTCTGGGGCTCTACTTTAATAAGAATTTTGACAAAATATTTTGTATAAGCATTCTCCATCGCCATACAAGGTTCCATGAATTTTTTCTTAACTTTGCATTTTTCTCCCTATCCCCACATATACAAGGGTACCAGCTGGCCCCCTTAAATTTGTAAACTAAAATGCCATTACTAACCTCTGCAAGCTGAGGGTTATCAATTTTGTAGAGATGCAGAGAATGCCTCCTCAAAACCAACTTAAGCCCCACAAGCTGACGCTGATCCTCCAGTTGAGAGCTTAGTGAAGTATTTAATGCCAAACCAGCATCACACATAGCTTTAGTTCCCTCACTCCATGGTACAGGAGCAATATGAACACACTCTACAATGCATTCCACACGTAGCTGTTAAGAGAATTTATATATTCTATTAATCAGCCTCCTCAATAATGAAGTAGTACAAAACTTAACAAATTCCTATTTCACCATAAATACACTAACATGAGTAGGTGAAAAACTTAGCAAAGTTCTTGAGCATCAAACTTTCCTCTTTCTACTTACTAGGATCTGCACTTCTGAAGATTATGACTAATTTAAGTTATCTATATTTTAAAGGATGAAGAACTTTACATTTAAAAACTGAATACATACGATGTGCAAAACAATATACTGCAAAATGAAGATTTATAAATCATAAGAAAAAGAATAACAATTCCAACTTAAAATTATTCACATTTTTTAAAAAGTCCTTGGTGATCTAGGGAAAAAAATGAAAGCATTCTGTCATTATCTACATAAAAACTTTTTACTACAGTTTTTATGAACAACACCAATTGAAATCTAGGACATATAGCCAAATATAAAATGAGAAAATTAAAGAGCGAAACAACTCTCTCATCATGCAGCAACTAAACAACTGTCTTTCATACGCCTAATATAGAGAGAGATTCTAATTTCAGTGTATTATTCCTTTACTTGCCATACCACTGTAACATTTCATTAACCAGACTGATTTCAACTATTCTCATTGCATACCTGAACATCAGTTATAATATTGACTACAGCATACACTTTGTCTTCCCACTGTGCTTCTTGCCAGACCCACCAATCTTGGTCTGCTGATCTTAAGGTTTCCCTGATAAAGTATGCAAGTGTAGTGTCATGCTGTAAGCCATGGCGAATGAAATATGACCGGAGAAAACCATCAATCAGTGGTGCAACTTCTTCACCACTCACCAACCAATCCAGAATTGACGCTGCTACTGCAACCTTGTCTTCCTAGTTAACACAAAACAATTAATGAATAAAAACATAACATAGGATTAGTGAATGTGATCAACATATGATCAAACCTTTTGTCTATTTACCCAGAAAACTGGAAGGTAAAATAAATTAACATTAACTAAACTAAATCTTTAGAAAAGTAAATAAGAACACTAAAAACAATAATGAAAAAAAATTTCCAGCAACCAAAATCTGACCTTACCTGTGTATATTCATGGAATCCAATTTTGACTCTAAATTTCTCAGCTAAAAGTTGCAAATCTTGCAAGGCAAGGGAGGTTTGACGTAAGTGATACAAAGCAGAAGATGGAGAGTGAGCCTTCCACTGGGCTACATGAACTGCCATCTGCACCTCAATATTACCACCTGCATAACACAATACACAATTATACTTCAATTCAAGGAACACTGACTAGCACAATTTACAATGCTAACAATTATGAAGTAATTATGTTACTAATAAATTCACATTAATAAAAACCCAAGGACAGAAACAGTGAACTGGATGCTAACTGTAAACTAGCTAGAACAATTATAAAATATAATTCAATGTTACTAAAATTCAAAGTAAAACAGCACTAATCAAATCTATGATATTGATATACAACTACTAATCCGCAATATTGACCAATGACAAAAATAACTGCATAATATTGAAATAAGTAAAATCACCAAAGGAAACCATGATTCGTAAAACGGTGAAATGCCATTAAGATCAATGAACACAGAATAAAAGGGGATAAAAAACCGTGACCTCCCACAGCATAACCAAAGTACTTAAGAGTAATATATGGCAGCCAATAAGGAATGACTTAAATACTAAAATTAGATTATAATAATACTCCCACATTAAAACATATCATAGGTAACAGTGAAGTCACCCAACGAATGAAAATGAACGACCCATAACATTAACAACTAAAATAGTGTGATGCAGAGAGCACATTGTCATGAATCTGCTCAGAGCGAGACTGCCCATAGTAATGAATAGATTGCTTTTTGGAATGCTGGAGCATGGTCTTTCATCTTTCAAACTTGATCAAGTTGACACAGTTGGGAAATATTTGCAGGAATAATGGAAACAAAGACCACAGCTTCATACAGTACTGTTAAAATATATGCAAACATTATAATTCTCAAAAAACAGGCTGCAGGATAATGCCAAATTGATAGCTATAATGCCTAATTGAAAGCTATAACACAAAAAGGGGATAGTATTATCAATAAAATAGTTTAACCAGACCACTGAACTGATTAAAAGCTCTCATAGGGCCAGACCAAAGGATAAAAATGAAATGGAGTATCAGGTCTAAGCCATAGGCCAAGCTCTAGGACAAAATAATGAGTTAATGATGAAATTCTAAAAATAAATACAGGCAGTCCCCAGCACCAGTGGGAGTTTCGTTCCTGGGGGTATCCTGATAAGCAAAAACTGCCATCAACCAAAACTTGGCAATTTATGGTGCCTAATGGCACTTATGGCACCGGTAACCAGAACCCAGCCTGTTATGGTGTCATAAATCACCAATTTTATAGTGCTAACAAGCTCCATAACCGGATTGCTGATAACCGGGGACTGCCTGTATGCAAAAAGGCAAATGCTTCTACACTAGAACACATTAAATACATTTCTTCACAAATCCATCTGGACAATAAACAATGACAAAAATAGAATATATAAGTTAAGATTTTTAAAATTATGATTTTTTTTATTACAGTAATACCCCAAAATTAGGGAGTTTAGGTTCTAGACCACCTTGCACAAGGGGAATTTTGGCCCGGTCTTTAAAAAGGCTAATAAATGCTTACTTCTACAGTTTGAACACTAATTATGACTAATCACACTCCCTAAATATTAAGCCTTAGCTTAATACATTACCCATAAAAAAAAAGAAATAAATGGTTGGTAAAATTATAGGTGTGTGAAGATTACATACGTACTCTATTTCTCTCTTCTTTCCCCATTCCAACCAACAAATCTATATTTAGAAGTCTTCTCAACCACTATTAAGAAATTCTTAATCTGTCTCTTTCTCTTCGTTTTTAAAATTTCTTTTCATGAACAAACAGTATACTTTTTATTTGGACTAATACATCTCTTAATTACCCTTAAAAAAAGAATTAATGATTGGTAAAAATAGAGGAGTGTGTGAAGATTACACACACACACACACACACACACACACACACACACACACACACACACACACACACACACACACACAGAATTACTCAACATATTTGACAGCTTTAGACTTTGAGCTTCTGTGGAGTTATAAAGAAAGATGAGGAAAAGAATTCTTTATACACATTATTTTGCTATTACAGCTATTACAGTCATATCATCATCATTATTATTATTTTTTTTTTTTTGGTCTATTACAGTCCTCCAATTCAACTGGGTGGTATTCATAGTGTGGGGTTTTGGGTTGCAGCCTGCCTCCTTAGTAAGGAGTCCATCACTTTTCTTACTATGTGCACTGTTTTTAGGAGCATACTCTTCTCCATGAATCCTGGAGCTACTTCAGCCTTTAGTTTTTCCAAAATTCCTTTTCAGGGATCTTGGGATTGTGCCTAGTCTTCCTATGATTATGGGTACAATTTCCACTGGCATATCCCATATCCTTCTTATTTCTATTTTGAGGACTAGATACTTATCCATTTTTTCCCTTTCTTTCTCTTTGACTCTAGTTTCCAATGGTATTGCGTCATCAATGACTGATACTTTCGTCTTGATTTTGTCAATCGTCATGTCTGGTCTATTTGCAAATATCACCCTATCTGTTCTGATACCGTAGTCCCAGAGGATCTTTGCCTGATCATTTTCTAACAATCCTTCAGGTTAGTGCTTGTACCACTCATTACTGCAAGGTAGCTGGTGTTTCTTACATAGGCTCCAGTGGAGGGCTTTTGCCAGTGAATCATGCTTCTTTTTGCACTGGTTCTGTGCAAGTGTCAGACATTCACTTGCTATGTAGTTTATGGTCTCACTTGTCGTATTGCAATTCAAGAATATGGAAGAGTTATTCCCATCTATCATTCTTTGAACATATCTGGTTCTTGGGGCCTGATCTTGTACAGCTGTTATCATTCATTCAGTTTCCTTCTTGAGCTCTCCCCTCTGTGGCCCATTGCCATTTTTCATCGCTGGCCAGTTCTTTAGTCTGTCCCATGTATTGTCTGTGCATTGGTTTGTTGTGCCATTCCTCTGTTCTGTTAGTCATTCTCCTGTCTGTATATTTCTGGGTCTCGTCTACTTTTATCAGTCCTTCTTCCCATGCACTCTTGAGCCACTCATCTTCACTGGTTTTCAGATATTGCCCCAGTGCTCTATTCTGGATGTTGATGCAGTCCTCTATGCTTAGTAGTCCTCTCACTCCTTCCTTTCGTGTTATGTATAGCCTGTACGTGCTTGCTCTTGGGTGTAGTGCTTTGTGTATTGTTATGCGTTTCCTAGTTTTCTAGTCTATGCTGTGGAGAGAGAGCTCATTTTATTATTATTACTATTTGAAAATATTAATATACTTATAGTACATATAGTAGGTGTACCATAAAAATTCTCCCATCTCAGGAAGTAGTGCATGGTACTATGTAATTTTGTGGAAATTTCATATAGATTTTTGCCAATGTGGTTTTTTTTAATGATTATGACCCATTATCTACAAAAATTGTGTTTGGCAATTTTTTGGATGCCATCTTGAACTTTCAGCAAAAATATGGTTATTTTGCCCATCTGTGCAAATTCTAAGGCCTTTATACATTATATTTTGTTTAATTATTAACACAAATGATGACTAAGATGTTTGTAATCATGAAATAAAGTCAAGCATTCAATATTTTGAATGACAGGACAGATACAAACCTCTAAATCCAGGATGGCAGCTAATTCTACGAGAATTTGTTCATTTGCTGGGACATCTTGGTTACAGTGTTGGTTGGACTTAAAACTCAACCAGATAGTAGCGGGTGACAATCATCCACAACCTGTATGTGTGTGTATGGCTTGATGTAGATATCTACAAATGTGCCTTTAAGCTGGCTTACCTACAGCCAGACACCTATACAGTGGACCCCCCATATTCGCGGACTCACACATTCGCGGATTTCTCTCGGGACCTTTCCTGCATTATTCGCGGAAAATTCGCCGGCATTCGCTGGTATTTTTCTATGAGAAATATCCACAAATTCCTGGTTTTTGTGATCAATTTCATCATAAAATGCACTTTTTGTGATAAAACTATTAAAAAAACCAAGTATGAAAATTTTTAGTGGTTTTTCTGAAGTTTTAACTAACGAAATAGGTTGTTTTTAGCGCTTTTCTAGGGGTTCCAAACATTCGCGGATTCTAACTATTCACGGGGGGGTCTGGTATGCATCCCCCGCAAATACGGGGGGAACACTGTACTGCCACAAGTGGATCCTTTCCATGGGTCAATTCCATATTGGATTATGGGCCGTGCATTGTCTTAGGAAAACAGTCTAAGCAATTGGCTTTGATGAGTTGTGGGTCAAAAGTGGCTTGTGTGGCACAGCTGTTGTTAGTCAAATGCTGAGCGGGAGACACTTCAGTCTAGCAGTTAGAGGTCACCAAATTACCTTGCAGATATTTTCAGATCTGTACTTTGAGGCATTCTTCGAGGATCATCTAGAAATCTACCCTGCAATGAAAGATGCAGTTGTGATCCTCTAAAATACATGCAAAATGCCGTGATATTGACAAATGTCAACATGCCTTAGTGCAAAAGATTTAAAAGCTAAAGCTATCAAAACTGATGCGTGATTTAGACTCAAAATGCCAGAAGTACCCAATGTTTAGTTGGGTCCAGATGTAAATGCAGCAAGCTGAGAATCTCTTGCTGGTTCAAAGTAGCACATGATGTGGCAAGTGGGATGTCCAATTGGCATCACTGGAGAATATGTTTGGTTTTTCGCATACAATAGAATGGACTATGTGATGCAAATTCCTGAATATGTTGCCCGTATGTACAGCCTAAAGGATACTCACCCAGACATTTGGGAAGAGTTTGTGAATGGCAGCTTCATGGTCCAAAAGACTGGAGTGAATTTCACACCCACTGGAGTTTACAAGGCCCAAGAACAAGTTAACAAAACACACAAAGCAGATGAAGGAATCAATGGGATCACCACCAGTCCAGAAACCCAGCTCAAGTATTGCCTGAGTACAACTGAGCTTTCACGTTTATCCAAGGAAACTGAAGAAATGCTTGGTTTGGCATCTGATGTTCCAACTTGGCACCATGATCTGTCACAGATAAAACTTCAGCAGAAGAAACAAGTACACTGCCTGAAGGAAGTTCTACATAAATCAAATACTTTTAAGGTAGGAGAAACAAGTTATGGCACAGAACATAAGCTTGTACACCTCACTATAAACATCATTATCAAGGAAGATGTGTAGGAAAATATTCTTGGCACGGTGGAACATGGTTCACCTGCATATCAGAAGATTATGGGCTAATGAATTTGCGGTGATCAGAACCTCTGGGGAAAGATGACGTAAGTGAAACATCTAGGCTGGAACAACAAAAAAATCCAATCGTACAAAGATTGGAGGAGAACAAGTTACAGTGAAAGCTTCAAACTCGTTGATATCAAGGATTCTGATCCTGACCCGATCATCCAGAGATGTTGACTTGAAAGAAGCTGTCAACACACACAGTTTTTGCCAATCAACCACATGCTGATGACACCAGATGGCTTTTTGCATCCATGCAACGACAAATCACAGTTCATTCACCATCTGGAGAACCATGGATCAGCTTAAGCTGATGCACCTTAACTGGATGACTTACCACTTGATAGCGCTTCTATTACAATCGATGCCATGGCAGTAGTTCATGAAATGGGTGTTTTCAAGGACAAAATATCATCATGTGGAGACTTGGGAGAGCATTTCGTCAATGGCATCAACTCCAAAAGTCGCACTAAGTCGAAGCGCTACTTGATGTTTGACCAGTAATGCCAGTGCTCATTGAAAGAGATAACAAGAACAGGGTTGCAGTGGAGCCAGACTTTCCAAGGGAACAGAGTACAAAGTCGACAGAAACACACAAATTAAAGATCTTGGCAAATTCCTTAGTAGTACCAAGACGAAGGAGCTTATGACAATATTCTTGGCCCAACAGACTGTTGTCAACTGCACAGCAAATGTAACCACTATCACTTGTGTAGGTGTCAAGTCCAAACATCTAGCAGTTGTCATGCTTCCAAGCATGACGAGGCAGATACATTGCTGGTATACTATGCCAGTGAAGCACAGAAACTTGGACTTACTGTTCACATCTACTCCAAGTATACAGATGTTCTGATACTTGCCATACACAATTTGGTAGTCTTAAGCAAGGATGCAGCTATGATAATGGGCACTGGACCAATCGACATGTAATGCCTTTGTTGCCTATCCAAAATGCACATGGTAAGGAACATGCTCAAGCCTTGATGGAATTTCCTGCCATAAGCTGGTGTGACACAACTTGAGGGATATTTAGCAAGCACAAAACTTTATGGTGGAAGGCATTTATGGACTGTTGTGATGGCAATGTTGGTGCACTTGCTCGTCTAGGACAGGAGAGTGAATCATCCTGTGAAGTGCTAGGTCATTGTGGAGCATTCATTTGCAATACATAGACCAATGTTTCTGACCCCAGGCCACAGCAGTTTTCAATTAAGGACAGATCCTATGATAACTTAAAAATCTTCTTATTGGGAGGGGACATTCTAAAATCTCCAAGCAGTTAAGGAGATGCATAAGTTAATGGAAGTGCATGGAATTGTGTAGTCGAGTTGATTTCCTCTTAACGGAAGAATGAGACATCTACCAAGAATATTGGAAATTCTGAAAATATTTTGCCCTGAGGCTACAAGGACTACACAGGAGACACTAAGCAATTCTTGAACTTGAAATTGCTCAACATAGAGTAGATACGAGGGGAAGGCCTATGAGTCTGAATTAGGCCAAATTTAAGGAAACATCCACTGCTTAAGGGGACCATCCGCTATGGCGGATGACATGTCAACTTGAAAAAATAAAAAATAGTTATTAGTATTTGTATCTATGCAGAAACATGCCGTGCATGCTTTCCAGAAGTTTCAGCCAATTATTTTTACAAATAATGAAGATATAGCTGTTTTTAACTCTCTTACGCCGACTGGACATATTTTACGTCGACATTTTTGTCTCTCGTGTGCCAACTTGACGTATTTTACGTCGACTTCCAAAGGTTTTTTTTTTAATTCACGGAAAAATACTTATAGGCCTACCAGCCTAAAACTTTTGAATCACGCGCCTTGGGGGATGGCTGGAAGTTCACGGATTCAAGGTGTGTTTTGTTTACAATCTATACGCGGCGCGCAAGCGCGAATTTCTTTCTTGCCGCACTAAAAAGTATCTGTGACACATCTCGGAAATTATTTCGTCACTTTGACATAATTTTTGTACCATTGTAAATTAGCCGTTACATGAAGTATTACAATATGAAAATGTGCGCATTTATGTAGAATACAACAATAAAAATACTCATGATTGTAGCTTTTATCAGTTTTGAGACATTTTCATATAAATAACGATAATTGCCAAAATTTTAACCTTCGGTCAACTTTGACTACCAAAATAGTCAAAAAACGCAATTGTAAGCTAAAACTCTTATATTCAGTAATATTCAATCATTTACCTTAATTTTGCAACTAATTGGAAGTCTCTATCACAATATTTCGATTTATGGTTAATTTATGAAAAAACTTTTTCCTTACGTCCGCGCGTAACTCTTCGAAAAAAATCATACATGCGATTGTGGTAATGTTTGCACCATTTTAAAATTAGCTGTTATATAAAGTTTTATATATGGAAATGTGCGCAATTTCATGCACAATACAACTAAAAACAACCCATGGTTGTAGCTTTTA
>NC_061088.1:19019271-19050801 GCF_015104395.2 Macrobrachium nipponense | reverse complement strand
TGGTTGTAGCTTTTATCAGTTTTTTGAGATATTTTCATTATAAATAACGATAATCGCCAAAAATTTCAACCTTCGGTCAACTTTGACTCTACCGAAATGGTCGAACAATGCTATTTTAAGCTAACACGCTTATATTCTAGTAATATTCAAGCATTTACCTTCATTTTGCAACAAATTGAAAGTCTGTAGCACAATATTTTCGATTTATGGTGAATTTATGAAAAAAATAACATTTTCTTTACGTCCGCGCGGTAACTCTTCCGAAAAAAATCATATGTGCGATTGTGGTAATGTTTGCACCATTTTAAATTAGCCGTTACATAAAGTTTTTTTTATATATAAAATGTGCGCAATTTCATGTAGAATACAACAAAAAATAATTGAAGGTTGTAGCTTTTCTCATTTTTGAAATGTTATTGTCATGATACAATAAAGTTTGTTCATACTTACCTGGCAGATATATATACTATAGCTGTACTATTCTCCGACGTCCGACAGAATTTCAAAAACTCCCGGCACACGCAGTGGGCGGCCAGGTGGTTAGTACCCATTCCCGCCGCTGGGAGGTGGATATCACGAACCATTCCCATTTTCTATTCAGAATTTTCATACCACCACTGTCCCCTGAGGGGAGGTGGGTGGGCGGTACTTAATTCATATATATCTGCCAGGTAAGTATGAACAAACTTTATTGTATAATGACAATAACATTTTGTTCATGAACTTACCTGTCAGATATATATAAGCTGAATCCCACCATTGGAGGTGTGAAGGGACAGAATAGAAGGATTTTGGAAACAAATTACATGCAGATGATTGACATTCTTTGGTTTCCTTACCTGTTAGCATAGCTGACTTCGTGATTACTGTCACCCAAGTCTGCTTCTGCTTACTAGTCTCTCCAGCAAGGTAGTGACCTATATAGCTGGTGAGTTCTAGATGATCTGTCAACGGGAGCGTGACCACAATGTGACTAGATCATATTGACCATACTGTGAGGGCAACGAAGCTAAAAACCAAAAAAACCACCACCTGACCTAACCTATCGAAGTTAGTCCCATAACTTCTAGGCTAAAGAAAGGGAAAGCGCCTCAAGCGACCACCCTTCAACCATAAACCAACACCATAAAATCAAAAGCACACCTATATCTTTTCTATAGGATAGGTATTCGTGCTGCTTCCTGCCCCCAATAACATTTCTGCAGAAATGTATGGTCCTAGCGACTCGCAGTTCTCATATGCTGTCTTCACATCCGGCAGGTAATGTGAAGCGAACAGAGTTGCTTCGCCAAAAAAGTAGCACTAATGATTATCGCTGAGTGCCATATTCTTTTGAAATGTCCATTGAGGTTGCGACAGCTCTCACCTCATGGGCTTTTATTTCAAAAGTTTCAGATCACCATCTGGGCAGGACGCATGGGCCTCCCTGATGGTGCTTCGTAAAAAGAATGCCAGTGCATTCTTCGACATAGGAAAGTCGGGTCTCTTAACAGAGCACATAGATTTTCAGAAGGACCCCGACAGTACTTTAGTCTTTTACAAATAAAATTTGAGAGCCCTGACAGGGCACAGGACTCTCTCTGGCTCTTGTCCGATGAACTCTGCTAACCCCTTGATTTCAAAGGTTTTTGGCCAGGGGTTAGATGGGTTTTTCATTCTTAGCTAAGAAGTTAGGATTCAGGGAGCACACTGCACTGTGTCCTCTGAAACCCACATATTTACTCATTGCTTGAATTTCACTAACCCTTTTGCCGTGCAAGAGCAGTTAGGAAAAATCGCCTTTCTTGTAGTGTCTTTCAACGAGGCAGCATGCAGAGGTTCAAATGGAAGCCGACATCAAGAATCTTAGAACTATGTCAAGGTTCCATGATGGGACCTTCGGTTGCGGTACTTTAGCTGTTTCAAACGATCTCAAAAGATCGTGAAGGTCTTTATCATTTGTCAGGTCTAACCCTCTGTGACGGAAGACAGCTGACAGCATATTCTTATATCCTTTTAATGTGGGCACTGCAAGTCTGTCCACATTTCTCAAATGCAGGAGAAACTCAGCGATTTGGTTCACAGAGGGTCGTGGAGGAGGAAAAACCTTTCTTCCTACACCACCTCCTGAAAACAGCCCACTTCGATTGATAAACCGCTCCGAGAGAAAGCTCATCTCGCATTGGCAATAGCCTCTGCCACTGGTCTTGAAAAACCTCTCGCTCTGGCCAACTTCTTGATAGTCTGAACGCAGTCAGGACTCAGAGCGGAGAGGTTTCCGTGGTACCTCTCGAAGTGGGGCTAGCTGTTTGAGAAGATCTACTCTCTCTGGCAAGGTTCTTGGGAAGTCTACCAGAAGAGACATGACCTCCATGAACCAATCGCTTGAGGGCCTAAAGGGGGCGATCAGAGTCATTCTCGCTCCTGGCGACGCCGCAAACTTCCTTATTACCTCTCCTAAGAGTTTGAACTGGGGAAGGCGGTAAACGTCCATCCCCGTCCAGTCCCATAGGATGCATATATCGCTATTGCTTCCGGGTCGAGAACTGGAGAGCAATAAATCGGAAGCCTCTTCGTTTTCGAGGTTGCGAAGAGGTCGACTAGCGGTCGTCCCCACATCTTCCATAGTTCCTGGCAAACCTCTAGATGGAGGGTCCATTCTGTGGGAAGCATCTGATGTTGACGGCTTAAAAGATCCACTCGAACATTTTGTACTCCTGAAATGAACCTTGTTAGGATCACTATGCTTCGAGCTTTCGCCCATAGAAGGATGTCTCTCGCTACCATGAAGTGATCGAGAGTGTGTCCCCCCCTGCTTTTTGATGTAAGCGAGAGCCGTATGTGTTGTTCGAGTTGATCTGGACAACTCAGCCCACCAATCGTTCTTCGAAGAATTGAAGAGCCAATCCGAATGGCCTCCAACTCTTTTAAGTTTATGTGCCAGGACCTCTGTTCCCCTCTCCAGAGGCCTGACACTTCCTACTTGTCTAGTGTTGCTCCCCAGCCCACCATGGAGGCGTCTGAGAACAACACTAGGTCGGGGCTCAAAAAGGTTGAGGGACAGTCCTTCCGAAAGTTTGATTGGATCTTGCCACCACTTCAGTTGATCCTTGACCGCGTTGTGAGATCACCAAAGTCGAGTCTAGGTTCTGTTTGTCCTTCCAGTTTTCTGCCAGAAAAAACTGGAGTGGCCTGAGGTGCAACCTCCCTAGGAAACAAACTTCTCCAGCGAAGAAATGGTTCCCAGCAGACTCATCCATTCCTTCGCCGAGCATGTTTCTTTCCCTAAGAAAGCTGACACTTTTTCTAAGCATTTCTGCTGACGTTCCTTTGATGGAAAAGCTTGAAAAGCCGCTGAATCCATCTGAATCCCCAGATACACGATGGACTGCGTGGGGATCAGATGGGACTTCTCGTAATTGACTATTAGGCCCAGGGCCTTCGTCAGCTGCAATGTCGTTTGAAGGTCCTCCAGGCACCTTGACTCCGAAGACGACCTGATTAGCCAGTCGTCCAGGTAGAGCGAGACTCTTATCTTCGATAGGTGAAGCCATTTTGCTACATTCCGCATGAGGAAAGTGAAAACCATCGGTGCCGTACTCAGACCAAAGCAAAGAGCCCTGAACTGGAAGACCTGCCCTTTTTAAGACGAACCTCAGAACTTCCTTGATTGAGGATGAATCGGGACGTGGAAATAAGCGTCTTGGAGGTCCAATGACACCATCAATCTCCTGGTCTCAAAGCCCCTAACACAGACTGAGACGTTTCCATCCTGAACTTTTCCTTCCTCACAAAAAAAGTTCAGTCTGCTGACGTCTAGGACAGGTCTCCATCCCCCACACTGCTTCGGAACCAGGAATAATCTGTTGTAGAAGCCTGGGGAATCTAACATTAGGACTTCTTCTACAGTTTTCTTTTCTAACGTTTGTCTAGAAGGTCGAGCAAAATCTGTTGCTTCTCTGGCTGGTATGCGGGCGACAGGTCTATCGGCTTCGTGCTCAAAGGAGGAGCAGAGAGGAAAGGGATCTTGTATCCTCTCTCGATCACATCTAGGGACCAGGTGTCCGACCCTATCCTCCTCCATGCCTGAGCAAACAAGGTGAGTCTCACACCGGACAGGTGCCTGAAGGGCAGAAATGTCAATTTTTTCCTTTCTTAATTGAAGAGGCCTTGCCTCTAAAGGACCCCCTTCCTCTCGAAAAACCTCTAGAGGAAGGTGCTCCACGAAAGGGCTTAAATTTCTTCTTGGGGGCTTGCGCGGTTGAAGTAGAAGCCTGGGGAGTAGGGCGTCTGGAAGACTGAGTCAAGAGGTCCTGCGTTGCTTTCTCCTGCAAATTAACCGACAGATCCTTAATCATGGACTGCGGGAAAAGGTGTGTAGAGAAGGGGGCAAACAACAATTCTGCCTTCTGCGCAGGAGAAACCGCTTTCGCCGCAAAACTGCAATAGAGAGCTCTCTTTTTCAGCAGTCCGGTAGCAAAATGAGATGCTAATTCATCAGAGCCATCCCTTACTGCTCTATCCATGCAAGCCAGCACACTTGAAAGTTCTTCCAAAGAAATAGAGTCTTGACTTCTAGATTGTAAATCCAAGGCCCCCAAGCACCAATCCAAGAAGTTAAACACTTCCAGCGTCTTAAATATTCCTTTGAGATGATGATCTGTTTCTGACATCGTCCAAGAAACCTTCGCTGATGATAGATAAGACCTCCTCTTTCTTGCAAAATAGGAAGCCAACTGCTTTTGCATCTCTAAAAGCATTTCCCTTGATGGAGAAAATTCTCGATCAGGAGAAGGACTAATCCTGTGAGAGGAAGATGGGCGAGGGGATGCCCTTTCCTTCAACTCAGGAACAAATTTAGAGCGACTTGGACGCTCGAAAGAGTCCTCCCCTGATGAAGTCTTGTTCCTTTTCTGCGGTGGAAAAGCTTCAAAATATTCAGGTGAAGAATCCAAATATTGATCAGAAGGACGTGAAGCGTCCTCTTCACTGAAACCTCTCTTAAGAGGGCGACAAGGACGACGGCCGCCTGTGCGGCACCTTGCGCCCCTCCGCCGCTCTCCCCATGAAGTAGTCCTCCGAGAGTCCCAACCCCGGTGAGGAGACGGAAGCCTCGGAGGATGAGAAGCACTCTTTAAGGACCCGACTGCTCGTGCACGAACCCTAGCAGTCTGAGACTCGTCCTCATTTTTCTGCGAAGGGACGTCAAGACCGGATATTAGATCCCGTAACCCTCCTTCGGCTTTCGGGTTGCCCTCTCCCTAAGGCCTGGGAGTCCGGCAGAGGCCTAGGCCTGGAGGCATTATGGGAACCGGGACCGATCTGACGCCCCCCCCCCTCACAACACTAGATGCACTAACACTATCATTGCACTTAGACACATTTGATTGTAGAGCAAGCACTTTTGATTCCAGGGCACGAATTGACTCCATAATCGTAGATAATGCATTTCCTTCCGTAGAAACTTCCTGATTGTCCGGTGGCAATACAACAGGATTAGGTTGGATTAAATCTACAGGAGGATTTAATGGAGATACAATCTTACCCTGACTTCTATTCACAGAAGCACTTCTAGAGGAAGACCTCCTGATTCTATCACGCTCAAGCTTTCTCACGTAAGAATCATATGCCTTCCACTCAACCTCAGTCAATTGCTCACACTCGATGCATCTATCATTCAACATACATACATGACCTCGACATTTTGAGCACACCGAATAGAGGTCTACCGAAGCTTTCGGTAACTTCACCTTACATTCCTCACATCACACACCCTGAAGCTAGCAGAGCTAGATCCAGACATCGTATTTAAAGAAAAGTTAAAGCAAAATCAAATCAAATCCACTATCGCGTATGCCAAGCCAACAAGCCAAATCAAAACCAAAAGTCAATCAGAATACTCAAGTTAGCCCAAGAAGTTTCAAATCCAGGGGGAGGTCTGTAAACAGTTGTTTACCGACCGGCGACAGAGAAAAATCTGAATAGAAAATGGGAATGGTTCCTGATATCCACCTCCCAGCGGCAGGAATGGGCGGGTACTAACCACCTGGCCGCCCACTGCGTGTGCCGGGAGTTTGAAAATTCTGTCGGACATCGGGAGAATACAGTACTATGTAATATCTGACGGGTAAGTTTCATGAAAAAATATTTGCATATAAATCACGATAAATAGAAAAAAAAACCACGTTCGGTCAACTTTGACTCTACCGAAATGGTTGAAAAACACAATTGTAAGCTAAAACTCTTAAAGTCTAGTAATATTCAGTCATTTATCTTCATCTTGAAACAAATTCGAAGTCTCTAGCAAAATATTTAGATTTATGGTGAATTTAAAAAAAAAATCTTTCCTTCCCTCCGTGCGGGGATTCTCCGCCACAATCTCCGAAATGCGTACGTCCCATTCTCGGAATATTTGCTCAGTTTCATATTAGGCATTCATAGAGTATTATATATGAAAATGTGCGCAATTTCATGTAGAATAAAACGAAAAAATATTTGAAGGTTGTAGTCTTTTCTTATTTCTGAAATAATTGCATATAAAAAATATATATAAAAAAATTTGACACTCGGTCAACTTTAACTCGTCAGATATGGTCGAAAACTGCAATTGTAAGCTAATACTCTTACAGTATAGTAATATTCAATCATTTGTCTTTCATTTTGGAAAGAAATTGGAAATGGAAACGCCTAGGACCGAATATTTAGATTTTTAATGGGGACTTTTTGAATTTTTCAAAAAAAAAAAAAATATTTGGTTTACATCCCGTGCGTTACGAATTCATGCATTATTTTGTGATAATATTTTTCTCTGTGTTGCTTTTATCGTTTTGACAAATGTTATATACCAAAATGATTGCAATTTAGTGTACATTACAAAAAAAAAAAATTAACTTGTTACCTTTAACTGTTTTGCGCACAGCGCGATTCGAATACAATTATATATGAAATTTCGTTTTTGCGCTATCATATATCGCATTTTTTATATATGATAATGATAATTTTTTTCATTTCTGATGGTTGCATACTAAACCTCAGGCAATGAAAAAAAAAGGAGCCAAAAATGAACTCTTAATCTTGAAAACTAAGCGCGCTGTGATTTTTTGAAAAAAATATTTTTTCCGCTTCCGTGCTCACTCAGAAACCCCTCCGGCATACGAGAGACAATTTTTTATTTACCGCTCCGGCGTAAGAGGGTTAAATGATGACGTCATCGTAACTGTGTCGTCTGTATGACTGAGTTTGACAGGATTGTTTTTGTGTGTTTATTTTTGCATATATACAGCGATTTTTTCAGATTTTTTTTTCGAAATTCTCATACATCTGGTAGCAATGAAAGGTAGTGAGAGGAGGTGAGCTGCTCAGAGCGGTTATTTATAGGCGAGAGTGAGACTCAGAGAATGACTCAGTTACGCCACAGACGTCAAAGGGGTTGCACGACTTACGCACTTGCGTTTGGGTTATACCTATTTTACGTTGTTTTTATAACTTCTTAGTGAACTTATAGCAATGCCGAAGTTACCTAAGATCAAGAAGGCTACTCAGCAACTAAGGCTAGCAAAATTAGCGAAGGCCAGGAGTGTGCTGAAAGAAAAACACGAAAATTCATTGTTATCAGCTGCCCTCATTGTCTCATGTCTAACCGTCAACATCATTATCTGGTGTCACGCTGAGGGTATTAATACCACTTTTAGAGGTAGGACCAGGATCCTTGATGTAGAAATCAACAATAAAAGTACAAATAAAGTAATTATAATAATGTTGTTTTGACTTTTATAAGAAAAAAGCAAAAATTTACATAGCAAATCTTTGGGAGCTCATACCTCAAAAACATACTTATGCGCATGTCGGTAGCCATTACTCGGTTATTTATTATCCAATTTCAGAGAGAAAGATATTATTGGAAAGAGGAATAAAAATCTCATAATTCCTTGTGAGCCGATCTTTTCTTTCTTTCTTTCTTTTTTTTAGATTTTTTTGAGGCTAGACTAAAAAAAATATAAAAATAAAAAAATAAAAAAAAATTCTGTCACAGAATTTTTCTGTATATAAAGCAGTTTTTATGGTATGATTTCCAATACAACTGATGTGATAAGAGGAGAAATCGCTACCTATTTTTTTTTAATCATAATTTTTGTTAATAAAACCTTTAAAAAGTTTTTGCTCAAATGACTTGAAATTTTTTATATGAATTTTTTGAAGTATTATACATATCTAAAACATATGAAAAATTTTTTTTTTATGTATTTTTGCGTAATAAATAAAAAAAATACATAGCAGACGGTCCCCTTAAGCCTGAGGGCCATCAAAGAAGTAGTAATCATTCAGGTGTTCCTATCCATTGACATGCTAGCAAGTCTAAATGAGTGCTCCTTAAATCCCACAGCAACTGCTAACTTATGGATTTAAAGGCTATTGTAGGAAGTTTGTTCTTTCAATTGCCCAAAACACTGTCCTTCCATAGAATGAATAATCAAACCAATTTGTTGTTTCATTTCACTCAAAGCAGAAAACTTCCCACAAAGACTTTGTTTCTTGTCAGGAATAAACCTGCTAAGCATCCTTATATTCTTTCCACTGCCCTGACATCTAGAAAGTTTTACCAGGTTTAGTTTTGACCACTCTATGTTGCAGGAAAATATGATGACACTAGTTAAACTCTCTGTTTGTGTTGCATGACAAAGGGAAAAGACCAAAACCTGGACTTAGGTTTAAGAAAACAAAATGGGCAATTCTTGGTTACAGAGTCCCTCCTACAGTTCTGAAGCCAAAGATGGTTCTGGATTACTTACAAATTTAATGAATGTTATTTGTAAGTCGTAATTCTTACGCTGAAAATGTACGTTAATTGAGCATGATTATCTGAATAAATCCGCAGTGAGGCCCTGTTTCCTAACAAGGAAAAGCCCTTACCATATAGGAAGTTTTCTTCATGCCTAAAATTCTTCAAGAAGCATGTGCCTATTCATCTTTGACCGACAAGCATGCATAATTAAGTATCATTCCCACATCACTAGATAAGAATGGGGAAATAGATAATTAAAAATATAATGCATAGAAATTGGGCCAGAAGAAGCAACAGGTCCTTGGCCTTTGGAATACTGTTGATAGAGTTGGACAACTTGAATTACTGATTCAGTAGAAGAGTGTAACTTCAATTACTGATTCAAGTTAGAAGAGTGTCTTGGCTCCTAAAGTTGTCACCATCCACCAATGGGCAACAAAGTCCCTGACAAAACTTATATAAGGCTGTACATTAACCCAAAGTGCACAGAACAGCAATACGCCTTCTTGAAAATTACATCTTGAAGGGAAACTTGCATGACTGAGGATGTATTGTTAAGTGGAATACGTTCTGCACGTGTACCACAAGTCTGACTGTTCTTTGGAAAGGCACTAAAACCATGCTAGAAAACCAAAATATGTGGACAGACACTTCCTGTTATTTCAGTCTCCACATGTCCAAGAATATCTCCAATTGCTTATGGAGCTTGTCTCAAAGAATTACCCTTGGACCATCATTACCTCCATATACAACCTCCTAATAAGAGAGACTTATGAGAGATACTGCTGAAGAAGACAAAGGAAGCTATAGGAGGGAGATTAAACCAGTGGAGCACAACCAAAAAAGAATCACAACTGCCCTTCACCGTCTCCACCATGTAAGGTACCGGTTCCAAGTCTCTCCATGCAAGTTAGGAGGTTGCAACTGTCCATATCCCAGAATGTGAGGTCTGCACTTATTCCCGAAAGGTATAAAACAAGACTACCAATAGATACTCCCTTATCGCCTTAACCCGAGCTGCATAATCAGACAGGAAGCGAGTGAGTATAAGCACTAGGACATTACCCTGCAGCATCAGACATGAGTTAACTGTCTTCTTCGCTTAACTCCCACTGGCGACAAACCCTAAAAGCTGGCTTCACAAACACTAAACAAGCTGGATTGAAACTCCATCAACATGTCTGTCAATCTCAAATTCGTTTCCCCACAGGAAAGAGAAAGAAACCGAACCTCCTACTAAAGACAGTTAAAGCGCCAATAAGCGTTTGTAACGCAAGAGTCTGTCTTCGGCTCTCCACGACTTTGTAAGGAACAAGACGACAAGCCAAAGCAGACAGACCTAAACTTTTTAAAGGGAGATTTGTGTGTCCAATTACAAGAAAAGTTAAGAAATGCACTCTAACAAGAGAAGGCATCGGTTCTCTTCTCCAATATTTAGAGGTCACCGAAATACGCCAAGACGAGCAAGACATATTCTCTATGTGGCCTCTTCCTTCAACTAATTGAGGATACAGCGACAAGCTAATGTTGCAACAAAGCTGGCCAGACTGAACAAGTTCCTCCAACTCCATTTCAAACCCTTCTTCCACCAGCGGGCGAGAGGAAACCGTTGCCAATAGGATGTAAACAAAAGAGCTCAAGATTGCTCTTTCTTCGCAACACTAGCAACAGAAATCAACACTTGTCAATAGGAGGCAACAGCCGCCGAGAGCTATGTCGCATCCCCCATGACTCGATGAAAGGAAGACAGTCTTAAGAGACTCAGGAGTTAGGACTCGTCTAAGTCCGAACGAGTCAACTGAGTGAAAGAAAACGGGGTGCAAGAAAATGGGGGAAGATGGGGAGGCGGTGGGAGAGGAGTAACAACTTTTCCGCCTCGTCCAAAAGCAATTGTACATACTTGAAAGCATTCCTATATGACACGTCATTAGAGAGCTCTGAAACTAGAATAATATCTAACTTGGAGAGAACTTTAGATACTATAGACAGTGTAGACTTGAAAGAGAAACATTAATCGAGGCAGTAGTAAGAGATTTGCCGATAACCGAAGAAAAGCAGACTAAGATGAACACAAGCATTACAAAGAAAAAGGAATAGTTTAGCAGACAAGAATTTGGAATAACCAAAGCATGAGTGATCGGATAAACAGTCAAATGAGTCAACATAATATCGGAATATGTAAAACTCGCTACAGATACATTATCATCTCAATAAAATTGTCAATACCTACATTATATATTATTAAGTCATGCATGCTAACGCCTTAAACTAGGTGTTGATGACATCAGAATACGCCTACAGAGCGAAGATTAAAGTTTACCAAAACTGTCCTTAGGTGAACGCTTTAACGATCCTTACACGAATGCTTAAAATGAGATTCAGACCGTGAAAAGGGCGAAGTAGGTGTTGGAGGGCACAGAGCCCCATCGTCCCTAGAACCGATCCGGTTCCCTGGCAGCGGTCACTACCAACTATCGCAGGGCAGTCATAGACTTGGGCTACGTACAAATGAGGACACCAACACCTTACTTCAAACGGGAATGCAAAAAAAGTGCACACTATGGAGGGATTCGGAACGTTCCCGTCACAAACTCAGTTCAATTTATATTAGAACTAAAATTAGGTTTTCCTGAACCAAATGGGGAGCAGACGGTGGAGCCTAAGGAAGTCAATACCAGCACTTCCAAAATGCCTAGTCTCAAGAGGGATAGCTGCAGGTGAAGGGACACTAAGTAGGATAGAACTGACAGGTTAAAGCCTGACCTAAATAATTGCTTTTGCAACCTATCAGTTTCTCTTCTTCCCTATATCTGACATATTCAGACATAAATCTCAATAAATCCCTACATTCTTCACATCTAGTACCAAGATCACACACTGTACCCTTGCAACTGGTACAAGCAGAATGTTGATCTACTTCAAATTTCAACATCCTGCTTACACCAGAATCACTTGTACATAGCCTGATGTTATTGGTTTTGCTTCCGGTGGAAGATATCCTTGGAAAATTAAATTACAATACCGTAAATAGGTGTAAAACAGCCAAACTTCATAGAATACCAACAATCGCCTAACCGCAATGGCGGCAAGGAGAATTCTGACAAGAGCTAAAACATTTGAAACACCCCTGGTGGAGAACAGGTAAACTTGACAGTCATTCAGGCACGACACCCAAAACATCTGAGTAGAACGGTGTCAGTGAAAGAATGAACAGAACATTGATAGAGCTAGTCACAGCAATGTTGATTGATTCAGGGTTGCCTCATAGATTTTGGACAGAGGCATTGTCAACTACTTGTTATCTGAAAAACAGAAGTCCTGCTAGAGCACTTCAAGGTATGACACCTTATCAGGCATTTACTGGAATTAAGCCCAATGTTACACATTCTAGAGTTTTTGGGTGTGTTTGTTATGCTCATATTCCTAAAGATAAAAGGAAAAAAATAGCTCAAAAGCCATAAAGTGTATCTTTCTTGGTTATGGTTCTGATGTCAAAGGGGTATAAATTGTATGACTTAGCCAAGAAGAGAATATTATAGTCAATGTTATTTTCAATAAGGAACAGCATGACGTTCAGAAGGAGAAATTTAAATTAAGAGTTTGAAATGCCTATTATTGAGGTATCTCATCCACCAGATAGTGCTTCAGAGGATGATGAAAATGAACGGCATGAAGCTACAGTAAGGCGGCCAGTAAGAGTGAAGCAACCACCAAATATGTATGGTGAGTGGGTTTCAGTTGCCCACAAGACAAATGAACCAGCATCATTCACTGAAGCATTGATGGGGAATGAGAGAGAGCATTGGATTAATGCAATGAGCGAGGAAATTAAATCTATTCACGATAATGATGTTTATGATTTAGTTGAACTTCAAGAGGGTAGAAAAGCCTCCAACAGTACATGGTTTTTTAAAAGGAAAATGTCAAGCGATGGTTCTATTGAACAATATAAAGCTCGTCTTGTCGCAGGAGGTTTTTCACAAAAGTTTGATGTGGATTATGACGAAGCCTTTTGTCCAGTTGTAAGATTTGAATATATTCGTACTGGGATTTCCTTTGCTGTTTAAAAAGGTTTGAAACTGCATCATATGTATGTGACCTCAGCATTTTTAAATGGTATACTTACTGAGGAAGTATATATGAAACAACCAGAGGGGTTTGTAGGGCAAGGTAAGGAAAGTTTGGTATGTAAGCTAATGAAAAGCATTTATGGATTGAAACAGTCTCCAAAATATTGGAATTGTTCTCTTGATGACAGTTTGAAAAGGCTAAGTTTTGTGCAGACTTCAGGAGATCCCTGCATCATAGCTGTTTATGTTGATAATTTAATATTAGCATGTAAATCAGATAAACTGATGAAACTGAAAGACCTTGGTGAGCTAAATTATCTTTTAGGTGTATAAGGTGTACAAGATACCTCCAAAGGTCAAGTGTGGATTGGTCAACCATCTTATATTGAAAATGTCATTAAAAAATTTGGTATGGAGAATTCAAAGCCTATAGACCATCAATTGATCAAAGTCTGAAGTTATGTAAAGCATCTGATCAATGCATAGAATTTGACCAGAACATGTATCAATCAGCTGTGGGAGTTTATTGTATTTGTCTGTAAAAGCAAGGCCTGATATCACATTTGCAGTGAGCAGTGTTGCTAGGTATTGTGCTAAACTTACCATTCAGCATTGGAAAGCAGTGAAGCTTATAATGAGATATTTAAAGGGTACAGTGGTCCCCTCCATATTCATGGGGAGTGCGTACTAGACCCCTCCGTGAATAGTTAGAACCCGCGAATAGTTGGAACCCCTATAAAAATAGTTAAAACCTCCTATTTTGCTAGTTAAAACTCAAGAAAAAACCACTAAAAATTTTTATACCTGGTTTTTTTAATAGTTTTATCAAAAAAGTACATTTTATGATGAAATTGATAAAAAAAAACCTCAGGAATTTGTGGATATTTCTCAAAGAAAAATATGTGAATAGGCGAATTTTCCGTGAATAATGTGGGGAAACGTTCCCGAGAGAAATCCGTGAATGTGAGTGTCTGCAAATATGGGGGTCCACTGTACACACAATTTGGAAGTTTATATAGCAATACACACAATTTGGAAGTTTATATATTCGCGTTCTCCGGATTCGCGGACTCACACATTCGCGGATTTCTCTCGGGAACCTTTCCCTGCATTATTCGCGGAAAATTTGCGCATTCGCGGTATTTTTCTATGAGAAATATCCACAAATTCCTGGGTTTTTTTTATCAATTTTCATCATAAAATGCACTTTTTGTGATAAAACTATTATAAAAACAAAGTATGAAAATTTTTAGTGGCTTTTCTTAAGTTTTAACTAACAAAATAGGCTGTTTTTTAGCGATTTTATAGGGGTTCCAAACATTCACGGATTCTAACTATTCGCGAGGGGGTCTGGTACGGCATCCCCCGCGAATACGGGGGACCACTGTAATGGTATTTTCAGAGATCACTGGGTACTCAGATGCTGATTGGGCAGGTGACACCAATGATCGCAAGTCAACTTCTGGTTATTGCTTTCACCTTAGTAGTGGTGTGTGAGTAAAAAAAAAAAAAAAAAAATGCAGTAGCTCACAGATTTGAAATTTGAATGTAAAGGCCCAATGTTGATTTTAGAAGACAATCAGTCTACCATTGTTATGTCAAGAAATCCTCAGTTTCGTGGTAGATCAAAACATATTGACATTAAATTTCATTATGTACGAGATCAATGTAACAAATTTAATTCAGTTCCAATATTGCCCAACAAATGATATGACTGCCAATATATTCATTAAGGGTCTAAGTCAATAACAATTTTTAAAGTTAAGACAAATGTTAAGAATGAGTAAAAATTAGATGATTTGTTACTTTTGCTCATGCATACTATATTGATTGACTTTTGTATTAAGTTTGGGAAGGGATGTTAAAATTAACCCTCTAACGCCGAAAGCGGTAAAAAAAATTGTCTCCCGTGTGCCGGAGGTGTTTCAGAGTGAGCGCGGAAGCGGAAAAAATATTTTTTTCAAAAAATCACAGCGCGTTTAGTTTTCAAGATTAAGAGTTTATTTTTGGCTCCTTTTTTTGTCATCGGCTGAAGTTTAGTATGCAACCATCAGAAATGAAAAAAATTATCATTATCATATATAAATAATGCGATATATGATAGCGCAAAAAAAAAAAACGAAATTCATATATAATTGTATTCAAATCGCGCTGTGCGCAAAACGGTTTAAAGTAACAAGTTACTTTTTTTTGTTGTAATGTACACTAAATTGCGATCATTTTGGTATATAACACATTGTAAAACGATAAAAGCAACACAGAGAAAATATTATCACAAAATAATGCATGAATTCGTAATGCGCGGACGTAAACAAATATTTTTTTTTTTTAAATCACCATAAATCTAAATATTGTCCTAGAGACTTCCAAATTTCTTTCAAAATGAACCGACAAAATGATTGAATATTACTATACTGTAAGAGTATTAGCTTACAATTGCAGTTTTCGACCATATCTGACGAGTTAAAGTTGACCGAATGTCTTTTTTTATATATACAGGCGGCCCTCGGTTAGCGGCAGGGGTTCCGTTCCTGGCCACCGACGCCAAGCGATTTTCGACGCTGAGCGATTTAAAGCCTACGGCCGCCGCACACCTTCTTTCGAAACTCTAGACCAGTCAAAGGCGCCGTAATCCCACAACGGCGCAATAAGTAAAATTATATTTATGCAGTATAGGACTATAGAATTTACTGTACAGTACATGTGGGTGTCTAGAGTATGTAAAGATATAATAAAGTTTATACAGTGTACAGGTATCTGTAGTGTTCAGGTTACGATCATTAGTCTTGATAGTTCGATTTTATGAGAGATCAAATTACAATGGCCTAACTTTATCCATCTTCTAGTTACATAAGTTCAATAACAGCAAAAGAGAATGGTGAAAGTAAAAGATGGTTTTTTTTAACGTTATACTCGTTGCGTGAACGTGTACAACCATGAACAACCGAACGAGAAACGACTTTTTTTTTTTTTTTTTTTTTTTAAGTACAACCGAACTGGATAACATGTTTGGCTTGTATTTCGATCATCGTACTACAGTGCAACATTACCGTATTTGTTATAAATGGCGTTATGTATAGAATAGAACTGAGATATCTTAATGTAATAACTTTATTCGCTATAGATCAGAGATCAATATAGATTAAAGATCAATCGGGAAATATACCGTTAAATTTAAACCTAATTATGACTGAAGCTGAGAAAACTGTTCAAGCTGCTAATGACTATTATCGTACATCGGCAACAAGGATAAAACTGCAGTAAACGTCTGCCATCACACACAACCAGAGATAAATTGGGATAAAATAATTTTAATCAAAACTACTGTGCTTGAAAGAACACATTTTACTGTTGGTTTCACGCCGATATAAGATAAATAACGTAAAGTTCGTATTACGATGATATAAAGGATTACGTATTGCGAACGGAATCACGTAATTTGTTACGCAATAAACATGCCGCCAACGTAATCTGTTAACGAAAAAATAAAAAAATAGTAGTTCACATTCACAACGAGACATATTCAATAAATACTTTCCACCTAAAACACGCTGTATAAGGAAAAATAACTTTGTCTCATATAATCAAGTATCTAGATATTCGTTTATGCTAACTAGAAGCAAGAGCATTCGCTCAGAATTGCGTTATGGTGAAACAGACTCGTATTCATCAGCTGATTTCAAACCACAACATTGGCCACTCCGCGGAATACGGGCTTAAGTTTGCTGTAGTATTTTAAAATACAATAATATGAGAATACATACAATATTCTTGGATACAGTGAAATAATGTATAACTTTTTAAAGGATTTATGGAAAAGATGCATAATTAATAAAATAACACAATGCATTTTTCGGAACTGGCGGACAAGAACGAACATGAAAAACCATCCCCTGACAACGTGGAGCGTAGTTACAAAGGCTGCCTTAATTTGTATCTTATTTCTGTACAAAAATGAAAATACCTTTACGCAATATATTTTCATACACATTTTAAACATAAAAGCATAAACATTTGAAAAATCGACACATCGATCGCTAAATTTGCACACTCTCTCTCTCTCTCTCTCTCTCTCTCTCTCTCTCTCTCTCTCTCTCTCTCTCTCTCTCTCTCTCTCTCTCTCTTTAACTCGATATTTTTGGAAGAGCGGCAGACGGCGGCAAAAAAAGTGCGAATTAGCGATCGATGTGTCGATTTTATAAATGTTTATGCTTTTATGTTTAAAATGTGTATGAAAATGTATTACGAATAGGGTATTTTTATTTCTGTGCAGAAATTTGATAAAAAGGCAGCTTTTGAAACTCCCCTTCAAGTTATCGACTATGATGTGTTTTTCAAGTTCGTTCTTGTATGCTGCGGCGGCATACAAGAACGAACTTGAAAAACACATCGTAGTCGATAACTTGAAGGGGAGTTTCAAAAGCTGCCTTTTTATCATATTTCTGCACAGAAATAAAAATACCCTATTCGTAATACATTTTCATACACATTTTAAACATAAAAGCATAAACATTTATAAAATCGACACATCGATCGCTAATTTGCACTTTTTTTAAATCGATATTTTCATATTTTCGGAAGAGCGGCAGGCGGCGGCTTACAAGAAAGAACATGAAAAAACATCGTATTTGCTATCTTGAAGGGCAGTTTCAAAAGCTGCCTTTGTATCATATTTCTGTACAGAAATAAAAATGCCTTTCACGTAATACATTTTCACACACATTTTAAACAAAAGCATGAACAATTATGAATCGACACATCCATAGCTAAATTTGCACTTATGTAACTCGATATTTTCGGCATAGAACAGCGTCAGAGGCATATATTTTACCCTAATACCTACGTAATAACTCCATAAAATTTGTTAATATAATTTGCATAACCTTTATGGTCTGAACGGCATTTCTACATATGTATGAACTCGTTAGACAACGGCGCTAGCGGCGCTGTTAACTGAAATTTGTGCCGTAAAGATACCTTTAAAATGCCTTATTTTTTTAATGAATATTTTTGACGACCGCCGGGTACAAAACCCGATTCGCCGTTGAGTGATTGCGCCGTTAACCGCGGGCCGCCTGTATATATATATTTTTATATGCAATTATTTTGGAAATAAGAAAAGCTACAACATTCAAATATTTTTTGTTTTATTCTACATAAAATTGCGCACATTTTCATATATAAAACTCTATGAAATGCCTAATATGAAACGGAGCAAATATTCCGAGAATGGTACGTACGCATTTCGCAGATTTGTGGCGGAGAATCCGCGCGCGGAGGGAAGGAAAGATTTTTTTTTTAAATTCACCATAAATCTAAATATTTTGCTAGACTTCGAATTTGTTTCAAGATGAAGATAAATGACTGAATATTACTAGACTGTGAGTTTTAGCTTACAATTGCGTTTTCGACCATTTCGGTAGAGTCAAAGTTGACCGAACGTGGTTTTTTTTCTATTTATCGTGATTTAAATGCAAATATTTCAAAAATGAGAAAAGCTACAACCTTCAATTATTTTTTGTTGTATTCTACATGAAATTGCGCACATTTTCATATATAAAAACTTTATGTAACGGCTAATTTAAAATAGTGCAAACATTACCACAATCGCACGTATGATTTTTTCGGAAGAGTTACCGCGCGGACGTAAAGAAAGTTATTTTTTTCATAAATTCACCATAAATCGAAATATTGTGTTACAGACTTCCAATTTGTTGCAAAATGAAGGTAAATGCTTGAATATTACTAGAATATAAGCGTTTTAGCTTACAATTGCGTTTTTCGACCAGTTTCGGTTAGAGTCAAAGTTGACCGAAGGTTTGAAATTTTGGCAATTATCGTTATTTATATGAAAATATCTCAAAACTGATAAAAGCTACAACCATGGGTTGTTGTTTTTAGTTGTATGTGCATGAAATTGGCGCGACATTTCCATATATATAACTGTTTTATAATAAGGCTAATTTTAAAATGGCGCAAACATTACCACAATCGCATGTATGATTTTTTTTCGGAAGAGTTACCGCGCTGACGTAAGGAAAAAGTTTTTTCATAAATTCACCATAAATCGGAATATTGTGCTAGAGACTTCCAATTAGTTGCAAAATTAAGGTAAATGATTGGAATATTACTAAAATATATGAGTTTTAGCTTACAATTGCGTTTTTCAACCATTTCGGTAGTCAAAAGTTGACCGAAGGTTTAAAATTTTGGCAATTATCGTTATTTTATATGAAAATATCTCAAACTGATAAAAGCTACAATCATGAGTATTTTTTTGTTGTATTTTACATAAAAATGCGCACATTTTCATATATAATACTTCATGTAACGGCTAATTTACAATGGTACAAAAATTATGTCAAAGTGACAAAATAATTTCCGAGATGTGTCACAGATACTTTTTAGTGCGATAAGAAAGAAATTCGCGCTTGCGCGCCTGCGTAACGATTGTAAACAAAACAACACCTTGATCCGTGAACTCCCAGCATCCCCCAAGGCGCGTGATTCAAAAGTTTTAGGCTGGTAGGCCTATAAGTATTTTTTCCGCGAATTTTTAAAAAAACTTTTGTATGTCGACGTAAAATACGTCCAGTCGGCACCCGAGAGACAAAAAATGTCAACGTAAAATATAGCCCAGTCGGCGTTTAAGGGTTAACTACATCCTTAATAAAAAGTTCATTATAGTATGTGTTACGCAGTCAGCTATGGAGATTTTTTTGAGGAATGGTTGATCAACTGGGGGATGCCTGGTGGGCCATTGGGCCAAATGGCAATTGCACAGAGCAGAAATGTGGGTAGTAATGTCCTTTGGGTATGGCATCTAGTATTTTCCAGTTGACTATCCTCCTCCTCTCTCATCTGGGCAGATTGCCCCGTAACTTTGCATTGCAGTGTAAAAGTAAACACATGAAGGAGCTGGCTGTGTTTTGCTGACCCACTGTAGTTAACCATGGTAACTTCCACTAAATGATCATAACAAGGTTGTCAGAACTAATATGCAGGAGAGGATGATGTGAGGAGGAGGAGGAGGATAGTCAACTGGAAATACTAGATGCCATACCCAAAGGACATTACTACCCACATTTCTGCTCTGTGCAATTGCCATTTGGCCCAATGGCCCACCAGGCATCCCCCCAGTTGATCAACCATTCCTCAAAAAAATCCTCCCAGACTTCCATACCATGCACCAACAAACATATTGCTCTCTATTTTTCATCATGGTAAATCTCCCTTTCCTTCACAGTGCTGCTGCTACAAAAATTTAACAGGGAACCATTTTTCTATTACATATAGGTTACTAATATGTATACTAGAGTATTTTAATCCGCTTACAGACAATAATTATGAGACACCACACCCACAGTACAGTCGGATTATTTTTCAGAATGAGCTGAAAAGCCCGCGGGGAGAAAGCAAGGGAAATAGTTGGCTATCTGAAACTGAATCTCTTAAAAAAAGATGAAAGGGTCATAACTCACCAGCATGGAAATCAGCAACAACATTCTCAAGGATTGATATGATAGTGTCGGCTAAGGCTAAACCATTTGAAGGCCATTCTGCTTTCTCTATAAATTCCAGATCTCTGTACAATGGAAAAACATTTGAGTCAGGTGCTATCCATCATGAAAAATATCAGGGAAAATTGAATTGTCCAAAAAAAAAAAAAATAATGGATTCACCACTATTAATAGTCTAACCAGACAAATGAAGTTAAAATGTATAGTGGCTTTTTTTGCTTTACATAATCAAATACATACTAACAACCAACATTCACAAATTAATTAACAAATTATAATTTCCATAATGAAGATTCTGATATTTTTTGTGTTTATCAAAGCTCTGATAATTGCTGCTATGACATCAGGATAACGCACTAACAATATGGTAACAATGTTGAATTGCAATCTATAGCACTTGGACCTAGGTAATCACTGGGTTGTGTTCGTTTGCATGATTCTATTAATTTGAGTCCTTATGATATGCTTTGATGATGTACTAATAAACCACCATAAGTCATAACAAATAACAATAATGCATGAATTTACCTTTTCATACACAAACTGCTGTCTAGGCTTATAATAATTCAGGTAAATTCTTATTCAATGGTGTAGTACATGGAAGTAAGCATCCATCAAGTCCACTGATACCAACTAATCTTCTTGCTGAACTGGCACTCTCTCTTGTGAATGGAGTCAAGTGAACGTAATGATTCAAATTGGAGACATCCAGTACCAGTCTCCATCCTAAAGCTTTTGGAACCAGAAACAGGTGATTGTAGAACCCTGGCAATGCATCCAAGACTATTTCCACAGCTCCTTTTAACCTAAGAGTCTACAGCAGAACCCCATATTCGTGCCACTGCAAATAGCTAAATTCTACGTATACTTGAAACCATTCTAAAAACTCTTAGAACTGCCTATTTTGATAGTTAAAAAAAAAACTCTAAAAATCCTTATCCCTGAGTATTTTAATCGTTTTATCACAGAAGTGCATTTAGTCACAAAAATTTTATAAAAATACATACAGTTATATGCATATATTTTTCGGTGAAAAATACTGTGAACAGATGAATTTTCTATGAATAATGGGTATATATGGTCCATAGAAAAATCTATGAAAAGGAGAGTCCGCGAATCAAGAGTCCATGAATGCAGGGGGTTTACTGTACTTCCTCCCATATGATCTGGCACTTGTTTTTGTGTAGATAAGAGGGATACTCCAAAGAAGTGGCTAGAGGAGCCTGAGAGAGAGAGGGGATGCTGTATCCCTTCCTTAGTAACTCCATCACCCAGGAATCTGCCGCAAAGATCTTGCCAAATTAAATAAAAGAGGCCCAATCTCCCTCCTACTGGGGACTGGGGGGTTTGATGTACGACTACTTATAAGGAGCTGGATTTTTTATAGGATGCATATTGTCCTTCCTGAAAGCCCAAAAGGGCTTTCAGGAAGGCTCAAGGGCCCGATGACTTCCTGATTTGCCTAGGGAAGCCCTTGAAACTGTGTGTTAACTGCCCAAGTGGCTGTTGCTGTGGTTGTGCATGCCTGAATATTTGAGAGCTATGCAATGATTGGTTTTCACTTTGTCAACTTCTTGTTGCACTTTTGTACAGGCAGTCTCTGGTTATCAATGGACTTGGTAATGGCAATCCAGTTTTATGAGGCTTGTCTAGAGCCATAAAATCGGCAATTTATGGCACCATAATGCGGTGAGTTCCGGTTTTCAGTGCCATAAATCACCGAGTTTTGGTTGATGGCAGTTTTCTCTTATCAGCACCCTAATGAGAACGGAACCCCAACCAATGACCGGGGACTGCCTGTTAAGTCCAGATAAAAATGTAAGGGGTGATGTACGATAACACTGGCCTTCTGAGTCGAAGGGACACAGGGAGCATTAGTTAAGGCGTGCACACACAAAAATATCACCAAATCACTCCCCAAGTGTTATTTCTCTTAAGGAAGCATGGACACAATCTTTCTTACAATTTTATTTATGGCTGACATAGGGCAACTTTCTAGTACCACAAGACATAGCTCTCTTTCTCACAAAGAGGGGAAGAAAAGGAGAAGAACTTTTTGGAGAAACTTTCTGATGGAGCAACTTGGCTACTAAATCATATCTGTTCAGTGTGGACTTAACCCATTTTGGAGACGGAAGGGGATCTGCCTTAGCTTCCAGCCTAGTAATCCTAAGGAACCTCTAATCCGAACTACTGGTTCTCAAAGAAATCAGGAAATTTGCAAGCACAGATCTTAATCAGGAAAAGAGAAGCATTACTAGGAAAACACAGAGCAGAAAGAGCTACTATTGAAAGGTAGTGAAAAAAGGAGAAACTTACTCCTAAACCCACTTCCTGTCCTATAATTAGAATCTTGTCTGTCTTCTTCTATGCTTATCTGCTTCTCACATCTGCTTATACTTCATACAAATATTCATTATTTTAGTTAATTCATCTGATCGTTGTTCCCGCATATAACACATTGGTTGTGACTGTTGTAAACTGAAGAGTAAATGCCGGGTATTGTACCCTCTTACCTTACAGACTCAAAACAACTTGTCTTTCTCCTCTTTAGATAACATTCTATATAATAACAAAAATAAAAAATAATAAAAACCAATCACAATTCAGATAACGATTTAATAATCATTGAATGAAATCATGTATACACTCTTCAATACATCCTTGCAGGTTGACAACAGAAAAAAACTGACTGGGAAACCATAGACGCTCAAACTACCTGAAAGGGATGGGTCTATAGATAGTTCAAACTAAACTATCCTATTAATCTTTTACTTTTACCAAACTATTGCCCTCCCGCCTGATGCAGGAATACAGCTATCATAATAGAGATAAGATTCTTTTCAAAAATGAGTTAACCTCAGATCCCGCACACCTTGACAATTACTGGATTAAATAACAGCAACATGCATAAAACACTCCATGACTTACTTCACACGTTTGTCACCCCACATTGCAATAACTTCCATTGAGTCTGGGCAAAGCTTTACCAAATCTGAGAAGACATTTCTAGGTAGCCAGGTACATAACTTGTCAGACTGCATATTAAATGGGAAAGACGACAAGATTTCAAACACTTTATCAATGTCTATAGATGAGCCAAACTCGTAAAGATGTCGGTGCCAAACAGTAGACGCTACATCTAAATTACCCTGAAATAACAGAGAGTACTGAATAAAATTACTGATATTAACAGTAATAAGTAATAACTTTAATCCTAATATTAAAAATGAAAGCTTTAATCCTAATATTAAAAATGAAAGAAGTCAGTTAGTGTCAAGTTCTCAAATTCTGCTAGTACCAGTGAGGACTATCATTACAACATACCTGGGACGTGGTGATATATATTATAAAAATAAACTTCATTATAGGGCATATTAAATGTTACATAAAAATACATGGAAAACTATTTTCATCTATAATTCTTCTCAATTTGATTTAAATTTTTATTTAATCAACTTCAATAAAAACAAAGCTAAACATTTTTCAGGGAGACTGTAATGCCTTAGAAATTGGCCAAGCTGGAAAACTCATAATGCTTCATTTTGTCGAAACAAAATAAAACTGGGTGAAAACTCTCATAAAAACTAACTATAGACCCTACTTCCAAAAATATATTGTCAAATACCTGTAAAAACCTTAATTAAAACGGAGACCACACTATATTTTTAAATTAAAAAAAAATACAATCTTGCAACATCAAACAGACTTGCCATAAGTAACTTACCTTCTGAAGATGTAAAATAAATTCTTCCAGCATGTCAGTGCGAGAGAATGCTAACCAATGTTGGATATCAGAGGCAGGGAAGATAGTTTCAAAAGTTCTCAACCTGTAAGTACTTTCACTGACTTGCTGCATTAAACTACTCAGCTTGTCCCCCTCTTCTGACTAAAATGAATAAATAAGAAACAAATTCATTCATCTTTAAATCAAGCTAAAACAATTTAAATGCTATATTACTGCTAACTTGCAACTATTGTATATGATATTCATAATTTTTTTGTAAAATTACATTATAACACTAAGATAGAAGAAAACATTAAAAGGACAATTAGGATATTTATGTTAAAGACAAAACCCTTCAAAGAAGTGGTCTCTGTTCCTGTTGCAATGCTAAATTATGATTTTACACCATCATCTACAGAGATCTTAACCCTTTAATGCCAATTGGACGTATTAAACGTCGACGAAAAGTCTGTCGGGTGCCAAACCGACGTATGGTACGTCGACGAAAATTTTTTTTTAAATTCGCGGAAAAATAGTTATAGGCCTACTAGGCGAAAACGTTTGAATCATGCGCCTCAAGGGATGCTGGGAGCTCACAGATCAAGCTGTTATTTTGCTTACAAGCGTGACGAAATGCCTTCTTCTCGCGCCCGCCAGCATCAGCGACGCGTCATCTGAGAGCGATCTTTTGTCACAATCATGTTTTGCCGAAACCATGCCCGAGCACGTGTGCGTGCACAGGCACGTAGAAGGTTGGAGCGTCGCGCCAGCCAAGGTGAAGGCCAGTCGTCCGAGAGCGACGACGGGTAGTCGGAGGACCCCACCCCACCTAACATGCACCCATTCACGGCAGTACCTGGACTCACCGTACCTGTTCCTCTCACTGCTCTGGGGTTCATTCAGCTGTTCCTTATGTGGGAATTGCTGGAATGCCTGGTAGCAGAGACGGTGGATTACGCTCAGTACTGCCGTGACAAACTACGGACGACATTGTCATATCGCTGGCGGGACTGCAACCTCACCGACATGGCGCAATTTTTGGGGCTCCACGTTTTTTTTTGGAATGATGCCTGCTGCCGACGTCAGGCAATATTGGAGGCGGGATTTTTTTTTTTGTTCGCCCCATGTGCCCGGTGTTATGCCTCGTGATAGTTTCCTGGCGTTGGACAAGTATTTCAACGCCTTCAACTGAAGGGTTATACCCCGGAATAACCCAGATTGCCTCATCTTAGTCCGCCCAGTGTTGGAGTACATTCGTGAACGGTGCCAAATTCATGTGGTTCCTGGCTAGAACCTTTCTTTGGATGAGGGGATGCCTTAAAAAGGACGTCTGAGCATAAAAGTGTACGACCCCAAGAAGCCGAAGAAATATGGTGTGAAATTGTTCTTTATTACGGAGTCCAACACTGGATGCGTCATGGACTTCTCTGTGTGTTCCGGGGTCTTCTCCACGCTGCGTGACACTGCGTTCAGTCTTGTGGATGGTTTCCGTAATCAGGGATACCACCTGTTTTATGGATAATTATTATAACTCGGTATCCCTGGCCCAGGAACTGTATGAAGCAGGTGTGCACGTCAGTGGTACCCTTCGGTTGGGTGCGTGACGGCCCCGAATTGTCCTCAAGAGGTTCACTAGCTATCGGCAACATCTGGCAAGAGGAGAGACAGAGTGGCGGCGGAAGGGAGCTGTCATCGTCATCTGTTGGGACGGGGTCCGACTCATCCCCATGATTACGACGAGTCATGAACCCATACAAGAAGAGATCGTCCAGCGGAAGAAGACACGTCGGCAGGGCCGAGTTATGTATGAGGAGTTTCGTGTCGAGCAGCCTACCGTCATTGGGCACTACAATAGGCACATGGGAGGAGTTGATCTCTTTGATCAACTCATTCAGTATTATCCCTTCGCCAGGAGAACCAAGAGATGGACACAAAAGCTCCTCAAATACATTCTTCAGTTGGCCCTCCAGAATGCCTACATCCTCCCTCTAATGTGGGTACTAAAATCCAGACCTCCGGAGGTTGTCTCACATCCAGTTTCTCGAGGTAGCCGGGAATGCCCTCATCAACTTTAATCCCGATGAGTAGCCTTCCATCACTGGCCCCCTGCCTCGAGCTGCAGATCTGCCTCTAGAGGAAAGGGCAGATGTTAGGAGGGCCAACTTCGGTCGTCCTGCTCCTGCCACTGCTGCTGCCGCCGCCCTTGATGATCCCGCCCCTGCTCAGATTATGACTTCTCGTCGGATAGTGGACCCCGTGTGTCGGCTGCAGCCAGGGGATCACACACTGGAGCTCCTACAAGGGCACAGGCAGAAACGGTGCCGGGTGTGCTATATGAATGGCAGAAGGAGACACACCAGATTCTTCTGTTGCACCTGCAATATAGCTCTTTGCAGGTTCGGGGAGTGTGACCACAAGTACCACACTGCTGTCATATATTGGAGTGCGCCTACCCTAAGGACAACAGAGGGCGCAGAGGGCTGCCGCCCTTCTCCCTCCTCCACCTGTACCTCGTCATGTCAAGAGGAAAAAAATGCAAGACTCTTCAATGGAGGAGGGAGACAACAAGAATAGAACGAAGAGTCACGATTACGAGTGAGTAATCTGTATTGATTTTATATTTAGTTTTATATTTATTACAAGTTTTTATATATCTGTATTTATTGATATATTTTATACATTACTATTTCATTTTATGCAAAAAGAAAAGTTTCACCTGCATTCCTTAGTTATGTATTCGTGCCAGAATAATATAATATATATATATGTATATATATATATATATATATATATATATATATATATATATATATATATTAATATATATATACAGGCGGCCCTCAGTTAGCGGAAGGGGTTCCGTTCCTGGCCACCGACGCCAAGCGATTTTCGACGCTGAGCGATTTTAAAGCCTACGGCCGACCGCACACCTTCTTTCGAAACTCTAGACCAGTCAAAGGCGCCGTAATCCCACAACGGCGCAATAAGAAAATTATATTTATGCAGTATAGTACTATAGAATTTACTGTACAGTACATGTGGGTGTCTAGAGTATGTAAAGATATAATAAAGTTTATACAGTGTACAGGTAGCTGTAGTGTTCAGGTTACGATCATTAGTCTTACGATAGTTCGATTTTATGAGAGATCAAATTACAATGGCCTAACTTTATCCATCTTCTAGTTACATAAGTTCAATAACAGCAAAAGAGAATGATGAAAGTATGGTTTTTAAACGTTATACTCGTTGCGTGAACGTGTACAACCATGAACAACCGAACGAACGACGACTTATTTTTTTCTAAGTACAACCGAACTGGATAACATCTGTTTGGCTTGTATTTCGATCATCGTACTACAGTGCAACATTACCGTATTTGTTATAAATGGCGTTATGTATAGAATAGAACTGAGATATCTTAATGAAATAACTTTATTCGCTATAGATCAGAGATTCAATATAGTTAGATAAAGATCAATCGGGAAATATACCGTTAAATTTAAACCTAATTATGACTGAAGCTGAGAAAACTGTTCAAGCTGCTAATGACTATTATCGTACATCGGCAACAAGGATTAAAACTGCAGTAAACGTCTGCCATCACACACAACCATAGATAAAATTGGGATAAAATCATTTTAATCAAAAACTACTGTGCTTGAAAGAACACATTTTGACTGTTGGTTTCACGCCGATATAAGATAAATAACGTAAAGTTAGTATTACGATGATATAAAGGATTACGTATTGCGAACGGAATCACGTATTTTTTACGCAATAACATGCCGCCAACGTAATCTGTTAACGAAAAAAATAGTAGTTCACATTCAGAACGAGACATATTCAATAAATATTTCCACCTAAAAACACGCTGTATAAGGAAAAATAACTTTGTCTCATATAAGTCAAGTATCTAGATATTCGTTTATGCTAACTAGAAGCAAGAGCATTCGCTCAGAATTGCGTTATGGTGAAACAGACTCGTATTCATCAGCTGATTTCAAACCACAACATTGGCCGCTCCGCGGAATACGGGCTTAAGTTTTGCCTAGTAGTTTTAAAATAATATAATATGAGAATACATACAATATTCTTGGATACAGTGAAATAATGTATAACTTTTTAAAGGATTTATGGAAAAGATGCATAATAATAAAATAACACAATGCATTTTTCGGAACTGGCGGACAAGAACGAACATGAAAAACCATCCCTGACAACGTGGAGCGTAGTTACAAAGGCTGCCTTAATTTGTATCTTATTTCTGTACAAAAATGAAAATACTTTACGCAATATATTTTCATACACATTTTAAACATTAAAGCATAAACATTTGAAAAATCGACACATCGATCGCTAAATTTGCACACTTTTTTTTTTTTTTAACTATATTTTTGGAAGAGCGGCAGACGGCGGCAAAAAAAGTGCAAAATAGCGATCGATGTGTCGATTTTATAAATGTTTTTGCTTTTATGTTTAAAATGTGTATGAAAATATATTACGAATAGGGTATTTTTATTTCTGTGCAGAAATATGATAAAAAGGCAGCTTTTGAAACTCCCCTTCAAGTTATCGACTACGATGTGTTTTTCAAGTTCGTTCTTGTTTGCCGCGGCGGCATACAAAGAACGAACTTGAAAAACACATCGTAGTCGATAACTTGAAGGGGAGTTTCAAAAGCTGCCTTTTTATCATATTTCTGCACAGAAATAAAAATACCCTATTCGTAATACATTTTCATACACATTTTAAACATAAAAGCATAAACATTTATAAAATCGACACATCGATCGCTAATTTGCACTTTTTTTCAATCGATATTTTCGGAAGAGCGGCAGGCGGCGGCTTACAAGAAAGAACATGAAAAAACATCGTATTTGGTATCGTGAAGGGCAGTTTCAAAAGCTGCCTTTGTATCATATTTCTGTACAGAAATAAAAATGCCTTTCACGTAATACATTTTCACACACATTTTAAACAAAAGCATGAACAATTATGAATCGACACATCCATAGCTAAATTTGCACTTATGTAACTCGATATTTTCGGCATAGAACAGCGTCAGAGGCATATATTTTACCCTAATACCTACGTAATAACTCTCCATAAAATTTGTTAATATAATTTGCATAACCTTTATGGTCTGAACGGCATTTCTACATATGCATGAACTCTTTAGACAACGGCGCTAGCGGCGCTGTTAACTGAAATTTGTGCCGTAAAGATACCTTTAAAATGCCTTATTTTTTTAATGAATATTTTTGACGACCGCCGTAAAACCGATTCGCCGTTGAGTGATTGCGCCGTTAACCGCGGGCCGCCTGTATATATATATGTGTGTGTATGTATATATCTGTATATATATTGGTGGTATTTTTGGGTAAGCAAAAAATCTAACATTGTATCTGCGGCTTGCAGATACAAACAAGCAGAAAGAAGAGAAGAACCTCTCGTTTGGCTGCTGGACCGGAACCCAACATTCGTGTTTCACCTCGCCCAACACCTGAGAAGAGATGTCACGTAGTAATTCACAATCTGCGCTCATTGGTAACGCTAGACGCCATAGTGGAGAGAGTCAAGTTTCTCACTGGCTTTGACCCACTCATCTCTCACGAACTCCCATGCAGAAGTAAACAAAGTGGCTTACAGGATTACCTGCCTATTTCAACACCTCGACGTTCTTAAAAGCGAGAATTTCAGTCCTAATATATTAGTTTCAAGATATAACCTAATCCAGGACCAACCACCCCCAGGGGAACTTACTGACACTCCAACCAGGGTCATTTCCACCGCAAGTGCCAGCCAACCACCCACCGCGAGTGACTGCCCACTCCCCCTGGCTAAACCCCCATCCACCCAAATGATCAGCGCATTCATCTCCCATCTTCGTGAGTAGCCATGGATACATTAAACATAATCTCTTGGAATATTTTTGGCCTCAAGCGGAACATTCCTCTCCTAAACATGTTCTGCAAAAATTTCAACGGCATCATTACATTGCAAGAAACGCTCCTCTGGCCACATGACCTTGTCATCTGCAATTCAATTCATGAAGACTTCAGAACCTTCTCGACTTCATCGATGCAAGTTACAGATCAAATCATAGCCGGTCGCTCGAAAGGGGAATTTTCTTTCCTGTGGCACAAATCGTTAGACAATATGATAAAGGTGATGACCTACAGGAGTGACAGATTGCTGGGGCTTCAAGTGACAGTAGGGAACTCTAAAATCCTAATAATTAATGTTTATATGCCATGGGAAAATAACAATAATTTTGATCATTACTGCATGATCCTTGGGGAGTTACACAGTATTATTCATGATTCTCCTGCTGATCATATTTGTATAATAGGGGACCTTACTTCTCACCCCACAAAACAATTTTATAATGAACTTACTCTCTTCTGTTAAAACCATGCTCTCCAAATTAGCGATGTAATGCTCCTCCTTCTCTCCCTCCTATTCATATGTACATAATAGAGCGGACGCAATTACAACCTCCTGGCTGGACCACTGCATCACATCTCCACAACTTCATGATTCTATTATAACCTGCAATATTCGCTACGATCTTACAACGGGCTACGATCACATCCCATTACAGGGGTCATTCAGTACCCCATCCCTCTCTACCATGAACCTACTAACTGACCGCCCACCAGCAGTAAACTGGGATTCTAAAAATCAACAGAAAACCAGATACTTTAGGGCGACCACGGAAACCAGGTTACGGTCAATAGTTCAACCGGCAGATGCCTTGCCTTACTTTGTACCAACACAAATTGTAGAAATGACCACCACAGGAGGGATCTGAATGAATTCTATTCGAACATAATCTCCGCTGTGCTTGCTTCGGGCAGGACTGCCTATAGATTTCGCCAAGGTAATTCTCGTAATATACCTGGTTGGAATGACTTGGTTAAAGATCTGTATACATACTCACGAGAAATGTTTTTATTGTGGAGGCAAAATGGTAGCCCGAGGGAAGGACACACTGCATTACTAATGAGGCAGGCGAGAGCACAATTCAAACTTTCTCTAAAGCACTGCAGGTTAAATGAAAAACAACTAAGAGCCGATGCAATGTCTAGAAACTTAGAATCTGGTGATTACCCTCATCTTTGGAAAGATATCCAGTCCTTAAATCCCAAAACTAAAAAGCTATCACAGAGAGTAGGGGAAGCAGTCAGAGACAAAGCTATCGCAAGTATGTGGGGCGATCACATCAACAATATCCTGAATTGCATAAATGATCAAGCCTCTCAAAGGGATGTAGATAACCTCCTTATTGACAACATTCAATTTCATTTTGCAGACCGTATTACGCCAGGTAACATCAACGATGCCATAAACAGCCTGCCTAATAATAAATTGCCCAGCTGTGATGGTCTTCCTGCCGAGGCTTTCAAATTCTGCCATCCGATAATTTACATTTTGCTAGCTGCCCTATTC
>NC_061088.1:18979503-19018771 GCF_015104395.2 Macrobrachium nipponense | reverse complement strand
GAATAGGGCAGCTAGCAAAATGTAAATTAATCGGATGGCAGAATTTGAAAGCCTCGGCAGGAAGACCATCACAGCTGGGCAATTTATTATTAGGCAGGCTGTTTATGGCATCGTTGATGTTACCTGGCGTAATACGGTCTGCAAAATGAAATTGAATGTTGTCAATAAGGAGGTTATCTACATCCCTTTGGAGGGAGGCTTGATCATTTATGCAATTCAGGATATGTTGATGTGATCGCCCCACATACTTGCGATAGCTTTGTCTCCGACTGCTTCCCCTACTCTCTGTGATAGCTTTTTAGTTTTGGGATTTAAGGACTGGATATCTTTCCAAAGATGAGGGTAATCACCAGATTCTAAGTTTCTAGACATTGCATCGGCTCTTAGTTGTTTTCATTAACCTGCAGTGCTTAAGAGAAAGTTTGAATTGTGCTCTCGCCTGCCTCATTAGTAATGCAGTGTGTCCTTCCCTCGGGCTACCATTTTGCCTCCACAATAAAAACATTTCTCGTGAGTATGTATGTATACAGATCTTTAACCAAGTCATTCCAACCAGGTATATTACGAGAATTACCTTGGCGAAATCTATAGGCAGTCCTGCCCGAAGCAAGCACAGCGGAGATTATGTTCGAATAGAATTCATTCAGATCCCTCCTGTGGTGGTCATTTCTACAATTTGTGTTGGTACAAAGTAAGGCAAGGCATCTGCCGGTTGAACTATTGACCGTAACCTGGTTTCCGTGGTCGCCTAAAGTACTCTGGGTTTTCTGTTGATTTTTAGAATCCCAGTTTACTGCTGGTGGGCGGTCATTTAGTAGGTTCATGGTAGAGAGGGATGGGGTACTGAATGACCCCTGTAATGGGATGTGATCGTAGCCCGTTGTAAGATCGTAGCGAATATTGCAGGTTATAATAGAATCATGAAGTTGTGGAGATGTGATGCAGTGGTCCAGCCAGGAGGTTGTAATTGCGTCCGCTCTGTTATGTACATATGAATAGGAGGGAGAGAGGGAGGAGCATTACATCGCTAATTTGGAGAGCATGGTTTTAACAGAAGCGAGTAAGTTCATTATAAAATTGTTTTGTGGGGTGAGAAGTAAGGTCCCCTATTATACAAATATGATCAGCAGGAGAATCATGAATAATACTGTGTAACTCCCCTAGGATCATGCAGTAATGATCAAAATTATTGTTATTTTCCCATGGCATATAAACATTAATTATTAGGATTTTAGAATTCCCTACTGTCACTTGAAGCCCCAGCAATCTGTCACTCCTGTAGGTCATCACCTTTATCATATTGTCTAACGATTTGTGCCACAGGAAAGAAAATTCCCCTTTCGGGCGACCGGCTATGATTTGATCTGTAACTTGCATCGATGAAGTCAAGAAGGTTCTGAAGTCTTCATGAATTGAATTGCAGATGACAAGGTCATGTGGCCAGAGGAACGTTTCTTGCAATGCAATGATGCCGTTGAAATTTTTGCAGAACATGTTTAGGAGAGGAATGTTCCGCTTGAGGCCAAAAATATTCCAAGAGATTATGTTTAATGTATCCATGGCTACTCACGAAGATGGGAGATGAATGCGCTGATCATTTGGGTGGATGGGGGAGTGGGCAGTCACTCGCGGTGGGTGGTTGGCTGGCACTTGCGGTGGAAATGACCTTGGTTGGAGTGTCAGTAAGTTCCCCTGGGGCTGGTTGGTCCCGGATTAGGTTATATCTTGAAACTAATATATTAGGACTGAAATTCTCGCTTTTAAGAACGTCGAGGTGTTGAAATAGGCAGGTAATCCTGTAAGCCACTTTGTTTACTTCTGCATGGGAGTTCGTGAGAGATGAGTGGGTCAGAGCCAGTGAGAAACTTGACTCTCTCCACTATGGCGTCTAGCGTTACCAATGAGCGCAGATTGTGAATTGCTACGTGACATCTCTTCTCAGGTGTTGGGCGAGGTGAAACACGAATGTTGGGTTCCGGTCCAGCAGCCAAACGAGAGGTTCTTCTCTTCTTTCTGCTTGTTTGTATCTGCAAGCCGCAGATACAATGTTAGATTTTTTGCTTACCCAAAAATACCAATATATATATACAGATATATACATACACACACACACACACACACACATATATATATATATATATACATATATATACGTATTATATTTTTTTTTATTCTGGCACGAATACATAACTAAAAGGAATGCAGGTGAAGCTTTTCTTTTTGCATAAAATGAAATAGTAATGTATAAAATATATCAATAAATACAGATATATAAAAACTTGTAATAAATATAAAACTAAATATAAAATCAATACAGATTACTCACTCATAATCCTGACTCTTCGTTCTATTCTTGTTGTCTCCCTCCTCCATTGAAGAGTCTTGCATTTTTTCCTCTTGACATGACGAGGTACAGGTGGAGGAGGAAGAAGGGCGGCAGCCCTCTGCGCCCTCTGTTGTCCTTAGGGTAGGCGCACTCCAATATATGACAGCAGTGTGGTACTTGTGGTCACACTCCCCGAACCTGCAAAGAGCTCGTTTCTGCCTGTGCCCTTGTAGGAGCTCCAGTGTGTGATCCCCTGGCTGCAGCCGACACACGGGGTCCACTATCCGACGAGAAGTCATAATCTGAGCAGGGGCGGGATCATCAAGGGCGGTCCGGCAGCAGCGAGTGGCCAAGGAGCAGGCACGACCGAAGTTTGGCCCTCCTAACATCTGCCCTTTACCTCTAGAAGGCAGATCTGCAGCTCGAGGCAGGGGGCCAGTGATGGAAGGCTACTCATCGGGATTAAAGTTGATGAGGGCATTCCCGGCTACCTCGAGAAACTGGATGTGAGACAACCTCCGGAGGTCTGGATTTTAGTACCCACAGTAGAGGATGTAGGCATTCTGGAGGGCCAACTGAAGAATGTATTTGAGGAGCTTTTGTGTCCACCTCTTGGTTCTCCTGGCGAAGGGATAATACTGAATGAGTTGATCAAAGAGATCAACTCCTCCCATGTGCCTATTGTAGTGCCCAGTGACGGTAGGCCGCTCGACACGAAACTCCTCATACATAACTCGGCCCTGCCGACGTGTCTTCTTCCGCTGGACGATCTCTTCTTGTATGGGTTCATGACTCGTCGTAATCATGGGGATGAGTCGGACCCCGTCCCAACAGATGACGATGACAGCTCCCTTCCGCCGCCACTCTGTCTCTCCTCTTGCCAGATGTTGCCGATAGCTAGTGAACCTCTTGAGGACATTCGGGGCCTCACGCACCAACTGAAGGGTACCACTGACGTGCACACCTGCTTCATACAGTTCCTGGGCCAGGGATACCGAGTTATAATAATTATCCATAAACAGGTGGTATCCCTGGTTACGGAAACCATCCACAAGACTGAACACAGTGTCACACAGCGTGGAGAAGACCCCGGAACACACAGAGAAGTCCATGACGCATCCAGTGTTGGACTCCGTAATAAAGAACAATTTCACACCATATTTCTTCGGCTTCTTGGGGTCGTACACTTTTATGCTCAGACGTCCTTTTTAAGGCATCATCCCCTCATCCAAAGAAAGGTTCTAGCCAGGAACCATGAGAATTTGGCACCGTTCACGAATGTACTCCAACACTGGGCGGACTAAGATGAGGCAATCTGGGTTATTCCGGGGTATAACCCTTCAGTTGAAGGCGTTGAAATACTTGTCCAACGAACAGAAACTATCAACGAGGCACACGGGCACATGGGGCGAACAAAAAAAAAAATCCCGTCTCCAATATTGCCTGACGTCGGCAGCAGGCATCATTCCAAAAAAAAACGTGGAGCCCCAAAAATTGCGCCATGTCGGTGAGGTTGCAGCCCCGCCAGCGATATGACAATGTCGTCCGTAGTTTGTCACGGCAGTACTGAGCGTAATCCACCGTCTCTGCTACCAGGCATTCCAGCAATTCCCACATAAGGAACAGCTGAATGAACCCCAGAGCAGTGAGAGGAACAGGTACGGTGAGTCCAGGTACTGCCGTGAATGGATGCATGTTAGGTGGGGTGGGGTCCTCCGACGATACCGTCGTCGCTCTCGGACGACTGGCCTTCACCTTGGCTGGCGCGACGCTCCAACCTTCTACGTGCCTGTGCACGCACACGTGCTCGGGCATGGTTTTTGGCAAAACATGATTGTGACAAAAGATCGCTCTCATGATGACGCGTCGCTGATGCTGGCGGGCGCGAGAAGAAGGCATTTCGTTACGCTTGTAAGCAAAATAACAGCTTGATCCGTGAGCTCCCAGCATCCCTTGAGGCGCACGATTCAAACGTTTTTGCCTAGTAGACCTATAACTATTTTTCCGCGAATTTAAAAAAAAATTTTCGTCAATGTACCATACGTCGGTTTGGCACCCGACAGACTTTTTGTCGACGTTTAATACGTCCAATTGGCATTAAAGGGTTAAGATCTCTGTAGATGATGGTGTAAAATCATAATTTAGCATTGCAACAGGAACAGAGACCACTTCTTTGAATGGTTTTGTCTTTAACATAAATATCCTAATTGTCCTTTTAATGTTTTCTTCTATCTTAGTGTTATAATGTAATTTTACAAAAAAATTATGAATATCATATACAATAGTTGCAAGTTAGCAGTAATATAGCATTTAAATTGTTTTAGCTTGATTTAAAGATGAATGAATTTTTTTCTTATTTATTCATTTTAGTCAGAAGAGGGGGACAAGCTGAGTAGTTTAATGCAGCAAGTCAGTGAAAGTACTTACAGGTTGAGAACTTTTGAAACTATCTTCCCTGCCTCTGATATCCAACATTGGTTAGCATTCTCTCGCACTGACATGCTGGAAGAATTTATTTTACATCTTCAGAGGTAATGAACTTACTTATGGCAAAGTCTGTTTGAGGTTTTGCAAGATTGTATTTTTTTTTAATTTAAAAATATAGTGTGGTCTCCGTTTTAATTAAGGTTTTTACAGGTATTTGACAATATATTTTTGGAAGTAGGGTCTATAGTTAGTTTTTATGAGAGTTTTCACCCAGTTTTATTTTGTTTCGACAAAATGAGGCATTATGAGTTTTCCAGCTTGGCCAATTTCTAAGGCATTACAGTCTCCCAGAAAAATGTTTAGCTTTGTTTTTATTGAAGTTGATTAAATAAAAATTTAAATCAAATTGAGAAGAATTATAGATGAAAATAGTTTTCCATGTATTTTTATGTAACATTTAATATGTCCTATAATGAAGTTTATTTTTATAATATATATCACCATGTCCCAGGTATGTTGCAATGATAGTCCTCACTGGTACTAGCAGAGTTTGAGAACTTGACACTAACTGACTTCTTTCATTTTTAATATTAGGATTAAAGCTTTCATTTTTAATATTAGGATTAAAGTTATTACTCTTATTACTGTTAATATCAGTAATTTTATTCAGTACTCTGTGTTATTTCAGGGTAATTTAGATGTAGCGTCTACTGTTTGGCACCGACATCTTTACGAGTTTGGCTCATCTATAGACATTGATAAAGTGTTTGAAATCTTGTCGTCTTTCCCATTTAATATGCAGTCTGACAAGTTATGTACCTGGCTACCTAGAAATGTCTTCTCAGATTTGGTAAAGCTTTGCCCAGACTCAATGGAAGTTATTGCAATGTGGGGTGACAAACGTGTGAAGTAAGTCATGGAGTGTTTTATGCATGTTGCTGTTATTTAATCCAGTAATTGTCAAGGTGTGCGGGATCTGAGGTTAACTCATTTTTGAAAAGAATCTTATCTCTATTATGATAGCTGTATTCCTGCATCAGGCGGAGGGCAATAGTTTTGGTAAAAGTAAAAGATTAATAGGATAGTTTAGTTGAACTATCTATAGACCCATCCCTTTCAGGTAGTTTGAGCGTCTATGGTTTCCCAGTCAGTTTTTTTCTGTTGTCAACCTGCAAGGATGTATGGAAGAGTGTATACATGATTTCATTCAATGATTATTAAATCGTTATCTGAATTGTGATTGGTTTTTATTATTTTTTATTTTTGTTATTGTATAGAATGTTATCTAAAGAGGAGAAAGACAAGTTGTTTTGAGTCTGTAAGGTAAGAGGGTACAATACCCGGCATTTACTCTTCAGTTTACAACAGTCACAACCAATGTGTTATATGCAGGAACAACGATCAGATGAATTAACTAAAATAATGAATATTTGTATGAAGTATAAGCAGATATGAGAAGCAGATAAGCATAGAAGAAGACAGACAAGATTCTAATTATAGGACAGGAAGTGGGTTTAGGAGTAAGTTTCTCCTTTTTTCACTACCTTTCAATAGTAGCTCTTTCTGCTCTGTGTTTTCCTAGTAATGCTTCTCTTTCCTGATTAAGATCTGTGCTTGCAAATTTCCTGATTTCTTTGAGAACCAGTAGTTCGGATTAGAGGTTCCTTAGGATTACTAGGCTGGAAGCTAAGGCAGATCCCCTTCCGTCTCCAAAACGGGTTAAGTCCACACTGAACAGATATGATTTAGTAGCCAAGTTGCTCCATCAGAAAGTTTCTCCAAAAAGTTCTTCTCCTTTTCTTCCCCTCTTTGTGAGAAAGAGAGCTATGTCTTGTGGTACTAGAAAGTTGCCCTATATCAGCCATAAATAAAATTGTAAGAAAGATTGTGTCCATGCTTCCTTAAGAGAAATAACACTTGGGGAGTGATTTGGTGATATTTTTGTGTGTGCACGCCTTAACTAATGCTCCCTGTGTCCCTTCGACTCAGAAGGCCAGTGTTATCGTACATCACCCCTTACATTTTTATCTGGACTTAACAGGCAGTCCCCCGTCATTGGTTGGGGTTCCGTTCTCAGTAGGGTGCTGATAAGAGAAAACTGCCATCAACCAAAACTCGGTGATTTATTGGCACTGAAAACCAGAACTCACCGCATTATGGTGCTATAAATTGCCGATTTTATGGCTCTAGACAAGCCTCATAAAACTGGATTGCCATTACCAAGTCCATTGATAACCAGAGACTGCCTGTACAAAAGTGCAACAAGAAGTTGACAAAGTGAAAACCAATCATTGCATAGCTCTCAAATATTCGGGCATGCACAACCACAGCAACAGCCACTTGGGCAGTTAACACACAGTTTCAAGGGCTTCCCTAGGCAAATCAGGAAGTCATCGGGCCCTTGAGCCTTCATGAAAGCCCTTTTGGCTTTCAGGAAGGACAATATGCATCCTATATAAAAAATCCAGCTCCTTATAAGTAGTCCGTACATCAAACCCCCCAGTCCCCACCCCAGTAGGAGGGAGATTGGGCCTCTTTTATTTAATTTGGCAAGATCTTGCGGCAGATTCCTGGGTGATGGAGTTACTAAGGAAGGGATACAGCATCCCCTCTCTCTCTCTGGCTCCTCTAGCCACTTCTTTGGAGTATCCCTCTTATCTACACAAAAACAAGTGCCAGATCATATGGGAGGAAGTACAGTAAACCCCCAGCATTCATGGACTCTTGATTCGCGGACTCTCCTTTTCATAGATTTTTCTATGGACCATATATACCCATTATTCATAGAAAATTCATCTGTTCACAGTATTTTTCACCGAAAAATATATGCATATAACTGTATGTATTTTTATAAAATTTTTGTGACTAAATGCACTTCTGTGATAAAACGATTAAAATACTCCAGGGATAAAGGATATTAGAGTTTTTTTTTTTTTTTTAACTATCAAAATAGGCAGTTCTAAGAGTTTTTAGAATGGTTTCAAGTATACGTAGAATTTAGCTATTTGCAGTGGCACGAATATGGGGTTCTGCTGTAGACTCTTAGGTTAAAAGGAGCTGTGGAAATAGTCTTGGATGCATTGCCAGGGTTCTACAATCACCTGTTTCTGGTTCCAAAAGCTTTAGGATGGAGACTGGTACTGGATGTCTCCAATTTGAATCATTACGTTCACTTGACTCCATTCACAAGAGAGAGTGCCAGTTCAGCAAGAAGATTAGTTGGTATCAGTGGACTTGATGGATGCTTACTCCATGTAACTACACCATTGAATAAGAATTTACCTGAATTTTAGAAATTGTCTATCCTAAACTTGTGATTATTATAAGCCTAGACAGCAGTTTGTGTATGAAAAGGTAAATTCATGCATTATTGTTATTTGTTATGACTTATGGTGGTTTATTAGTACATCATCAAAGCATATCATAAGGACTCAAATTAATACAATCATGCAAACGAACACAACCCAGTGATTACCTAGTTCCAAGTGCTATAGATTGCAATTCAACATTGTTACCATATTGTTAGTGTGTTATCCTGATGTCATAGCAGCAATTATCAGAGCTTTGATAAACACTTAAAAAATATCAGAATCTTCATTATGGAAATTATAATTTGTTAATTAATTTGTGAATGTTGGTTGTTAGTATGTATTTGATTATGTAAAGCAAAAAAAGCCACTATACATTTTAACTTCATTTGTCTGGTTAGACTATTAATAGTGGTGAATCCATTATTTATTTATTTTTTTTGGACAATTCAATTTTCCTTGATATTTTTCATGATGGATAGCACCTGACTCAAATGTTTTTCCATTGTACAGAGATCTGGAATTTATAGAGAAAGCAGAATGGCCTTCAAATGGTTTAGCCTTAGCCGACACTATCATATCAATCCTTGAGAATGTTGTTGCTGATTTCCATGCTGGTGAGTTATGACCCTTTCATCTTTTTTGAAGAGATTCAGCTTCAGATAGCCAACTTTTTCCCTTGCTTTCTCCCCGTTTGGCTTTTCAGCTCATTCTGAAAAATAATCCGACTGTACTGTGGGTGTGGTGTCTCATAATTATTGTCTGTAAGCGGATTAAAATACTCTAGTATACATATTAGTAACCTATATGTAATAGAAAAATGGTTCCCTGTTAAATTTTGTAGCAGCAGCACACGTGAAGGAAAGGGAGATTTTACCATGATGAAAAATAGAGAGCAATATGTTTGTTGGTGCATGGTATGGAAGTCTGGGAGGATTTTTTTGAGGAATGGTTGATCAACTGGGGGGATGCCTGGTGGGCCATTGGGCCAAATGGCAATTGCACAGAGCAGAAATGTGGGTAGTAATGTCCTTCGGGTATGGCATCTAGTATTTCCAGTTGACTATCCTCCTCCTCTCTCAAATCATCCTCTCCTGCATATTAGGTCTGACAACCTTGTTATGATCATTTGTGGAAGTTACCATGGTTAACTACAGTGGGTCAGCAAAACACAGCCAGCGACAAGACGAGCTTTATTTTGTTCAATAGAACCATCACTTGACATTTTCCTTTTAAAAAACCATGTACTGTTGGAGGCTTTTCTACCCTCTTGAAGTTCAACTAAATCATAAACATCATTATCATGAATAGATTTAATTTCCTCGCTCATTCCATTAATCCAATGCTCTCTCTCTTACTGGCCGCCTTACTGTAGCTTCATGCCGTTCATTTTCATCATCCTCTGAAGCACTATCTGGTGGATGAGATATCTCAATAATAGGCATTTCAAACTCTTAATATAAATTTCTCCTTCTGAACGTCATGCTGTTCCTTATTGAAAATAACATTGACTATAATATTCTCTTCTTGGCTAAGTCATACAATTTATACCCCTTTGACATCAGAACCATAACCAAGAAAGATACACTTTATGGCTTTTGAGCTATTTTTTTCCTTTTATCTTTAGGAATATGAGCATAACAAACACACCCAAAAACTCTAGAATGTGTAACATTGGGCTTAATTCCAGTAAATGCCTGATAAGGTGTCATACCTTGAAGTGCTCTAGCAGGACTTCTGTTTTTCAGATAACAAGTAGTTGACAATGCCTCTGTCCAAAATGTATGAGGCAACCCTGAATCAATCAACATTGCTGTGACTAGCTCTATCAATGTTCTGTTCATTCTTTCACTAACACCGTTCTACTCAGATGTTTTGGGTGTCGTGCCTGAATGACTGTCAAGTTTACCTGTTCTCCACCAGGGGTGTTTCAAATGTTTTAGCTCTTGTCAGAATTCTCCTTGCCGCCATTGCGGTTAGGCAATTGTTGGTATTCTATGAAGTTTGGCTGTTTTACACCTATTTACGGTATTGTAATTTAATTTTCCAAGGATATCTTCCACCGGAAGCAAAACCAATAAATAACATCAGGCTATGTACAAGTGATTCTGGTGTAAGCAGGATGTTGAAATTTGAAGTAGATCAACATTCTGCTTGTACCAGTTGCAAGGGTACAGTGTGTGATCTTGGTACTAGATGTGAAGAATGTAGGGTTTGTTCATGAAACTTACCTGTCAGATATATATATAGCTGTATTTTTCCGAATCCGACAGAAATTTAAACACTTACGACACACGCAGTGGGAGTCAGGTGGTTAGTACCCATTCCCGCCGCTGGGAGGCGGGTATCAGGAATCATTCCCATTTTTCTATTCATAATTTTTCTGTCGCCGGTGCTGAAAACACCTGTTTTCAGTACCTCCGTCTTAGGATTTTGGAAACTTCATTGCCGCTAAGTATCCTAATTGTCATTTGATTTATTTACTTGGATTTGTGGCTAGGCATACGCTATCTTAAATTGATTTGAATTTGATTCATTTTTGCATAAAATATCTGAATCTAGTTAGGCTAGTTTCAGACGGGGTTGTCTGCAAAGATAGGGTGTGGCTACCGAAAGCTTCGGTAGATTCGCACTTGGTATGTACGAGGGTATGGGTCTTGCTTCTTTGTTGAGATTTGTCATGTAAGGAGTGTGAGACTTTGTCTATTCCGTAAGGAAGACGTATGATTCGTATGTACGCAAATTAATCAGTAAACATGTCTAATTCCGTAAGGAAGACGTATGATTCGTATGTACGCAATTAATCATTAACAAAAAAGTCAGGGTAGTGAACCTGCTAACCTTCCTGTAGACTTTATTTTGCATAACCTGTAGTATGGCCTACGGGCTATGTATATGTCTACGAGAGATGCTCGCTCTCCTTCATTGCTGTGAAGTGCTACTTCTGTAATTGTTACTCCTAACCCTGCAGTGTTGCCTTCGGGCCCTAAGCAGTGTCTGTAGAGAAATTGCCCCTTTCTCTGATACTCCTTCGATTCGTAACTTAGAATCGAAAGTGCTTGCTTTAGAGAGTAAAAGTGAAGTGCAAAGAATGCAGTGATACCCCTTGTGTAGTGGAGGGTGCGTCAGATCGGCCTCGTTTCGCCTCTAGGCCGGGACCTCTGCTTGACTCCCAGAACCAGGGAGAGAGCATGTCGAAAGCCGAAGGAGGGTTACGAGGAACCCCACCGATCTGGCGTGCCTTCGGCAGTTTCTGATGAAAATCCCCAGACTGCCTAAGTGCGTTGAACGTGCACGAATCCTGAAGGATTGCTTCTCGTCCTCCGAAGCGTCCTCCCGCGCAGGGGTTGGAGCTTTCGGATGGACTCGCGCCCTCTAAATAGAAGCTTTATAGAAGAGGACGCTTCACGTCTCTCTCTCTCTCTCTCGTTATGCATTTCAGTGAGAAGTAAGAAGGCGAACGTCGCCTGAACTCGTGTCCGTCTTTCCACCGAGAAATACGTAAAAGAAGTCATAGTAGCAGTAAGCTTTTGAGAGCGGACGCCAAGCCAGGGGCGCGCGGGTGCACGCCAAGCGCGCGCCAGTGGACGCCGAGCGTGCGCGCCAGTGGACGCCGACGCGCGTCCAGCCCCCCGGACGCCGAGGCCGCGCGCTCCAGTGGACGCCGAGCGTGCACCAGCGCACGCCAGGTTGTGTCGCCTGGCTGAACGTTTCTGTTGAACTCTTCAAGCTCTTGTTTCAGATTTGGGCTTAAAGAATTTTTACCTCTACCTCGATGATACCTTCTACCTCACCTGCAAAGAATGTGAAGTAGGCAGTGCTTCGGAGTAAGCTTAAAGTGAACAGACAACTTCTTCGAAACCCAGCAAGACATCGGGTTTCGTGAATTCAAGAGGTCTCTGTCAATTAATATTGCGTTTCGCATAGGTGGATGGAGTTAAGGAAAGCTCAAGGGAAATTCTCGTTTGCTCTACCGCAAGCTTTGCCATTCTGCCAATAAATTTAAGTTGCCACTACCGCAGTCAAGACTTTGCGATAAGGCAGTTACGGGTTATAAAGGCTCGATGTCCTGCACGTCAGGACTCTCGGCAACGTTCAGTAGGATTCTTGCAAAGGCACTCATCAAAAGTACGCTCTTCAGGAAAGCGCAAGACAGGACTGCCTTTGCCATACTGCCAATAAATTTTAAGCTTTAGCAGGCATTAGTTGTGATACGGGAGAGGAAGCTGGTTGGAGAGTTTCTTCCTCTTCCCAGGATAATTTTGCCAGCTTTTTAGCCCATCTGAAAGGGCTTTTCAGATGATAGATTTTGTTAGTTCCTAGTCGGGACTACGCTGCCGAATTGAACATCGTCGTTCTACCTGACGTAAGCCCAGTCTCTTAACAGGATTCTTGCCCCTTCCTCGTTTGAGAACGGAATCGGAAAATAAAATGCTCGACTTCCTGGATTACGTTTTGTCAATTCAGTGACTTTCCCCCATTGACAATATACTATCGTTTTGTCAAGTAAGTGGGTATCCCCTCATTGACAAAATATCTCTTTGTCCCGTAAATGTTTGTTTGTTTGTTTGTTTGTATGGTGCTTTTACGTTGCATGGAACCAGTGGTTATTCAGCAACGGGACCAACGGCTTTACGTGACTTCCGAACCACGTCGAGAGTGAACTTCTATCACCAGAAATACACATCTCTCACTCCTCAATGGAATGGCTGAGAATCGAACCCGCGACCACCGAGGTGGGACGCCAACACCATACCATCCATGCCACTGAGGCGCTCTGTCCCGTAAATGGGTTGTAGTTCTCATTGACAAACATCTCATTAACTTGATATTGCGTAAGCGAATAAAGCTCTTATTGACAAGATTCGGAAGAGCTCTCATTCGTCATTCGCAGACTCGTACAAGAAATAGACTTGTAGACTACGTCAATGAACCCTTATGTCCAATAACATAAGAAGCTTGAGCTGACTGCTTCGATTCTCCTAAGTTTTGTTCATGAAACTTGCCTGTCAGATATGTATGTAGCTGTATTTCCGAATTCAGCTATATATATGTCTGCCAGGGTAAGTATGAACAAATTTTATTGTGATATAATTTCATATTTTGCCTTGCGTTATTTTATTTCTGGTTGGTTCAAGTCATATACGCTTGCTGTAGTTACCTCTTCGGATGGCAACCGAGAGGTCTATGGTCCATTTTAAGGACATTTAATCGTTACTACCCTGCCTTCCAGGAGTTTCCGATTTATCTTTTTACGTTGTATGGTAGTGTTCTGACGACACAAACGCATCTATATATTTAGCGTTTTCTGTTTCGCTTAAATATACCAGCTTGAGAGTCTCTTTATGCTAAAATAACGGACCCCTTTTTCTTCATAGAATAGGGTAGCTGGCAACCCAGGCATAAAGTTAAGAGACGACTATGACGGACGATCGTAAGCTGCTGCTGTCACTGTCTTCTCCTCCAGTCCAAACGAGCCAGTACCAACTCGTTCGCTGTCATGCGCGGTAGGTTAAGTTAGTCTCTCTCTCCTGCGGGATTGACTGACTAACCGTATCTCTGTGCTGGCAGATTACGTCTCTCTCTCTCCTGCCCGGCGATTGACTGACTAACCGTATCTCTGTGCTGGCAGTTACGTCTCTCTCTCTCCTGCGGGATTGACTGACAACTGGTATCTCTGCCCTACAATCACGGACTTTAGCCTAAGATTGAGGGGATTTCTTACATGAATGAATAAACATTGCATTCGTTTGGCCTTTAATATGTTCTACAGAGATATCTTACTCCTTTCGGTGCTCGTTACCGCACGGTAAATAGGACTACGAGTCTACCACAACATTGCACTATTATATGCTCTCTTGCTTAGGCAAAGCGCAGCCTTATTAGGGAAGTAAACATACTGTGTGAGGGAATGGATGAGCTTGCTGGGGGGGGGGACCATTTCCTTCCTAAAGAAGTTTGTTTCCCTGAATAGACTGCAATTCAGACCTCTACAGTTTTTTCCTACCGGGAAACTGAAATTTTATTAAAGATCTAGGAATGATTCTGACATCTCTCGGTGCGTAAGTATCTCTTGAGGTGATAGAAAGAAGGTGCCGGACATCTGGAGAGGGTTTCAGATGTCCTGGATCATAATCTGAAAGAAGTGGAAGCAATTCAGTCGTCCCTCCAGTCCTCGAAACGAGTTTTTGGAACCATGGTCCATATCAACTCTGATCTTCCACAGCTCTCTCATATCTTAGGAAGTATCTCTCTCGGTCCCGGTTGGTTCGGGGGGGGGGGGGGTTTACGAGAAAGAGCCTATTATAACAACAGGCGTAGAATGGAACGATCCTCTAGAGTCTAGAGGTTCGTTACAGGATTGCAAAAGTCCGTTCGAATCGTCTCGATCGAAGGCAGGCAACTACTGACTTCCGAGTGGAATCTTTCTTTAGAAGTATGTTGAGAGATTGTGGAGACTTTAGGGACGTCCTCCTTTCATTCATCTCTTCGCTAGGTTGAGGACGAAGAGGCTTCTTCTTCTCTGCTCCCTTATTCTCGATCCGGGAGCGGTAACATTAAACGCCATCCTTATGATATTGAACGGGATGGATGTTTTTAGTCTCTTTCCCCTTTTTCAATCGCTTAGGAAATGTAATAAGATGATTTTTTATATCATCACAGGGAGCGACAATGACGCTAATCGCCCATGTTGGCCTTCAAGACCCTAGATTCACAGAGGTCACGTCCTTCCAAGGACCTTTTCCGAGGAGAGTCGGTCTCCTTTAACACGAAAGGTAACCTATAACCTCTCCGCTCTGAGTGACTACGTTCAGACTATCGAGATGTTTGACAGCATAAGATTGCAGTCTTCCCTTTCCGTTTGAAGAATGGGATAAGCTGGCAGTCACAACTATTAAAGAATACGCAAATATGTTGTTGACGGCCTTTGGGCTCAGAGATTTGCTTCTGTCAAACAACAAAGCCCTTCACTGATCTTTGAGTTTCTGTGAAATCTCGAAACTCGCTCACCATCTACTTTTTGTCTCACCTGTTTTTCTCGGAGTCAGACACTCGTGCGAGATCAGGAGACATATAGTAGCCCTGAGTTTCTTGTTGACGAAGTCGGTTGCGTTTTATACACCCCCGATGATCGTTTAACATGAGACCAGGTTGGACTGTCAGCATTCGTCCTTCGGGACTGAATCGCCTTTTTGCTCCTCGCTCCTTTCTCCTGGCACCAGAAGCTCGAGTCAGGAGTGGCTCAGGAGTTGATTCGCTAACGACGTTGGGTTGCGTTGATACACCCCCCAAGGTTTGCTTAGCTTGAATCGCCCAGGCAGTCCAGACACTCATCCTTCAGCGAAGAATAGTGCCTTATGGTCTTCAGGGTACAGCCTTGCTGTCCTTGATTCGTCTGACTGGTCACTGGTCGGTCACCTGACGTTGTACAGACGGACTGACTGGTGCATGTCCAGATCGAAGCTTTCAAGATGGAACTTAGACATATAGTCTGAAGTTCTTGATGTCAAAGCATTCGAACCTCTCCTACCTGTTTAACTTCTTGCATGTGATCAGGAAGCATTTTTCTAACCACCCTAGATACGACAAAGAGGGTCAGTGAGATTTTAAGCCTCGTCACAAGTTTTGGCTTTAGAGAACACAAGGCGGTGTGCTCTCTAAGCTTTTCGTTATGGCCTAAGAATGGAAACCCGTTTTGTCCTTGGGCCAGGAGCTTGGAAGCAAGGATGGCACAAGTTAGGGGCAGGAGCCAGAGAGAGTCCTGTGCCCTGTCAGGTCTCTCAAGTTTTATCTACATAAAACTCAAGAAAGTCGAAGTCGTACGGACAATCTGCAGTTCCGAAAAGACCAGACTTGCCCATATCGAAGAACACCCTGGCTTTATTGTTAAGGAGGTCTTTCAAAAAGCTCCTTCTTTTGTGTTTGACACAAAGATTTGAAATCTTTTGATTTGAATGCTCACGAGGTGAGGGCGCGGCCTCGGAAGCATTTCAACAGAGCATGGCACTCAGCAACATCCTGAGTACCATGTTTTAGCGAAGCAACTCTGTGTTCAATTCACACTCCCTGACCGAGATGTGAAGGATGGCATATGAGATCTGCTGCTCGCTAGGGCCATACGTGTCTGCAGACACAATCTTGGGGCAAGAAGTACCACTCATCCTATCCTGTAGAAAATGGTTAGGAAGAGCTCTTAATTTAGTAGTTGAGTCGCCGACAAACAGTGACTTCTTAACTCTTAAGCCTTAGTTACACACCTTAACTTTGGCTAGGTGGGTCAGGTGGTGATATTATTTTTTATTTTTATATATATTTTATTTATTTCTTCTTAGCCCTCATGGTATGGTCAATATGGTCTAGTCCCGTCGTGGTCTCGCCCCTGTTGACAGATCATCTGGAGTGCACCAGCTATATAGGTCTCTACCTCGCTGGCAACTCTAGTAGCACAAGCTGACTTACGCGGCAGTAACCACGAAGTCAGCTATGCTAACAGGTAAGGAATCAAGATATCAATTATCTGCATATATATGTTTCCTAAAATCTTCTATTCTGTCTACTCCCACCACCAAAGGTGGGATTCAGCTATATATATATCTGACAGGTAAGTTTCATGAACAAAATGATATTGTAATGATACAATTAAGTTTGTTCATACTTACCTGGCAGATAATATAAATCAAGTACCCACCCACCTCCCCTCAGGAGACAGTGGAAATAAAAATTATGAATAGAAAATGGGAATGATTCCTGATACCCGCCTCCCAGCGGCGGGAATGGGTACTAACCACCTGACTCCCACTGCGTGTGTCGTAAGTGTTTAAATTTCTGTCGGATTCGGAAAAATACAGCTATTATAGATATCTTGTCCCAGGTAAGTATGAACAAACTTAATTGTATCATTACAATATCATATTTATTGAGATTTATGTCTGAATATGTCAGATATAGGGAAGAAGAGAAACTGATAGGTTGCAAAAGCAATTATTTAGGTCAGGCTTTAACCTGTCAGTTCTATCCTACTTAGTGTCCCTTCACCTGCAGCTATCCCTTTTGAGACTAGGCATTTTGGAAGTGCTGGTATTGACTTCCTTAGGCTCCACCGTCTGCTCCCCATTTGGTTCAGGAAAACCTAATTTTAGTTCTAATATAAATTGAACTGAGTTTGTGACGGGAACGTTCCGAATCCCTCCATAGTGTGCACTTTTTTTACATTCCTGTTTGAAGTAAGGTGTTGGTGTCCTCATTTGTACGTAGCCCAAGTCTATGACTGCCCTGCGATAGTTGGTAGTGACCGCTGCCAGGGAACCGGATCGGTTCTAGGGACGATGGGGTTCTGTGCCCTCCAACACCTACTTCGCCCTTTTCACGGTCTGAATCTCATTTTAAGCATTCGCGTAAGGATCGTTAAAGCGTTCACCTAAGGACAGTTTTGGTAAACTTTAATCTTCGCTCTGTAGGTGTATTCTGATGTCATCAACACCTAGTTTAAGGCGTTAGCATGCATGACTTAATAATATATAATGTAGATATTGACAATTTTATTGAGATGATAATGTGTCTGTAGCGAGTTTTACATATTCCGATATTATGTTGACTCATTTGACTGTTTATCCGATCACTCATGCTTTGGTTATTCCAAATTCTTGTCTGCTAAACTATTCCTTTTTCTTTGTAATGCTTGTGTTCATTCTTAGTCTGCTTTTCTTCGGCTATCGGCAAATCTCTTACTACTGCCTCGATTAATGTTTCTCTTTCAAGTCTACACTGTCTATAGTATCTAAGGTTCTCTCCAAGTTAGATATTATTCTAGTTTCAGAGCTCTCTAATGACGTGTCATATAGGAATGCTTTCAAGTATGTACAATTGCTTTTGGACGAGGCGGAAAAGTCGTTACTCCTCTCCCACCGCCTCCCCATCTTCCCCCATTTTCTTGCACCCCGTTTTCTTTCACTCAGTTGACTCGTTCGGAGACTTAGACGAGTCCTAACCCATCCTAGTCGTATTTTAAGGACTTGTACTTCCGTTTCATCGAGTCATTGGGGGATGCGACATAGCTCTCGGCGGCTGTTGCCTCCTATTGACAAGTGTTGATTTCTGTTGCTAGACGTTGTGAAGAAAGAGCAATCTTTGAGCTCTTTTGTTTACATCCTATTGGCAATGGTTTCCTCTCGCCCGCTGGTGGAAGAAGGGTTTGAAATGGAGTTGGAGGAACTTGTTCAGTCTGGCCAGCTTTTGTTGCAACATTAGGCTTCGCTGTATCCTCAATTAGTTGAAGGAAGAGGCCACATAGAGAATATGTCTTGCTCGTCTTGGCGTATTTCGGTGACCTCTAAATATTGGAGAAGAGAACCGATGCCTTCTCTTGTTAGAGTGCATTTCTTAACTTTTCTTGTAATTGGACACACAAATCTCCCTTTAAAAAGTTTAGGTCTGTCTGCCTTGGCTTGTCGTCTTGTTCCTTACAAAGTCGTGGAGAGCCGAAGACAGACTCTTGCGTTACAAACGCTTATTGGCGCTTTAACTGTCTTTAGTAGGAGGTTCGGTTTCTTTCTCTTTCCTGTGGGGAAACGAATTTGAGATTGACAGACATGTTGATGGAGTTTCAATCCAGCTTGTTTAGTGTTTGTGAAGCCAGCTTTTAGGGTTTGTCGCCAGTGGGAGTTAAGCGAAGAAGACAGTTAACTCATGTCTGATGCTGCAGGGTAATGCCCTAGTGCTTATACTCACTCGCTTCCTGTCTGATTATGCAGCTCGGGTTAAGGCGATAAGGGAGTATCTATTGGTAGTCTTGTTTTACACCTTTCGGGAATAAGTGCAGACCTCACATTCTGGGATATGGACAGTTGCAACCTCCTAACTTGCATGGAGAGACTTGGAACCGGTACCTTACATGGTGGAGACGGTGAAGGGCAGTTGTGATTCTTTTTTGGTTGTGCTCCACTGGTTTAATCTCCCTCTTACAGCTTCCTTTGTCTTCTTCAGCAGTATCTCTCATAAGTCTCTCTTTATTAGGAGGTTGTATATGGAGGTAATGATGGTCCAAGGTAATTCTTTGAGACAAGCTCCATAAGCAATTGGAGATATTCTTGGACATGTGGAGACTGAAATAACAGGAAGTGTCTGTCCACATATTTTGGTTTTCTAGCATGGTTTTAGTGCCTTTCCAAAGAACAGTCAGACTTGTGGTACACATGCAGAACGTATTCCACTTAACAATACATCCTCAGTCATGCAAGTTCCTTCAAGATGTATTTTCAAGAAGGTATTGCTGTTCTGTGCACTTTGGGTTAATGTACAGCCTTATATAAGTTTTGTCAGGGACTTTGTTGCCCATTGGTGGATGGTGACAACTTTAGGAGCAAGACACTCTTCTACTGAATCAGTAATTCAAGTTACACTCTTCTACTGAATCAGTAATTCAAGTTGTCCAACTCTGTCAACAGTATTCCAAAGGCCAAGGACCTGTTGCTTCTTCTGGCCCAATTTCTATGCATTATTATTTTTATTAATCTATTTCCCCATTCTTATCTAGTTGATGTGGGAATGATACTTAATTATGCATGCTTGTCGGTCAAAGATGAATAGGCACATGCTTCTTGAAGAATTTTAGTGGCCATGGAAGAAAACTTCCTATAATGGGTAAGAAGGCTTTTCCTTGTTAGGAAACAGGGCCCAGGGCCCACCTTGCGGATTTATTTTTTCAGATAATCATGCCTCAATTAACGTACATTTTCAGCGTAAGAATTACGACTTACAAATAACATATTAAATTTGTAAGTAATCCAGAACCATCTTTGGCTTCAGAACTGTAGGAGGGACTCTGTAACCAAGAATTGCCCATTTTGTTTTCTTAAACCTAAGTCCAGGTTTTGGTCTTTTCCCTTTGTCATGCAACACAAACAGAGAGTTTAACTAGTGTCATCATATTTTCCTGCAACATAGAGTGGTCAAAACTAAACCTGGTAAAACTTTCTAGATGTCAGGGCAGTGGAAAGAACATAAGGATGCTTAGCAGGTTTATTCCTGACAAGAAACAAAGTCTTTGTGGGAAGTTTTTCTGCTTGAGTGAAATGAAACAACAGTTGGTTTGATTATTCATTCTATGGAAGGACAGTGTTTTGGGCAATTGAAAGAACAAACTTCCTACAATAGCCTTTAAATCTGTAAGTTTAGCAGTTGCTGTGGGATTTAAGGAGCACTCATTTAGACTTGCTAGCATGTCAATGGATAGGAACACCTGAATGATTACTACTTCTTTGATGGCCCTCAGGCTTAAGGGGACCGTCTGCTATGTATTTTTTTTAATTTATTACGCAAAATACATAATTTTCATATGTTTTAGATATGTATAATACCTTCATCATATAAAAATTTCAAGTCATTTGAGCAAAAACTTTCAAGTTTTATTAACAAAAATTATGATTTAAAAAAAAAAAATAGGTAGCGATTTCTCCGCTAATATCACATCAGTTGTATTGAAAATCATACCATAAAAACTGCTTTATACAGTGAACCCTCGTTTATCGCGGTAGATAGGTTCCAAACCCGGCCGCGATAGCTGAAAATCCGCGAAGTAGGGACACCATATTTACGTATTTATTTAACATGTATATTCAGACTTTTATAACCCTCCCTTTACGTAGTACTGTTAACAAACCACCCTTTATAATACAGAACACTTAATGGATGTACTACAGTACCCTAAACTAAAACAGGCACAAATATTAAAATGTTAGAATATTAAAGTATAAAAAAATAAAGATTGTTACTGTACTCACCACGAAAGAAGTTGAAGAAAAACTTGAATGATGATGTCGATGAATTTGCTGCACAGTAGAAATGATGATGATGAAGCTGATGATGTCTTCTACTGTGCAGCCAATGATAGTTACGACACTGACGCTTCCGACGCTCCGAGTTAACGATGCTTTTAAAAAACGCATACGATGATAAAAATCCTTTATAGTTTAGCACAGTATATTAATAAAAATAAGTTTCTGGTTAGATTACAACAAAAATTTGAGGTTATGATGATTTTCGACACTTTTTATGTTGTATTTTTTCTATGTTTTTTTAGTGACGCCTCATATTCAGAAACTAGTTTTCCGAGCGAATGAATACTAGCTTGGATGCGCAAAGTTTATAACATCCAAAGCGCAAATAATGAAAAGATCATTGCTTGTTTCTAGTAATAATAACAAAACTAAGTTTCTGTTAGATTACAACAACGTCAAATTCCAAGTATCCAAAGAAAAGGAGACATTACGTATTCAGTAATTTGATCAGAGAGAGAGAGAGAGAGAGAGAGAGAGAGAGAGAGAGAGAGAGAGAGAGAGAGAGAGAGGCATCTTCCGATGCTCCGAGTTAATGACTGCTTTTAAAAAACTCATACTATGATAAAAATCCTTTGAGGTTTATGATGATTTTTCGAAACCCTTTTTTTATGTCGTATTTTTTCTAATTTTTTTAGTGACGCCTCATATGCGGAACTAGTTTCCGAGCGAATGAATACTAGCTTGCGTTTCATGTTCGATTTACATTTTACTACTATACTGAATTATCGTAAGATCACATCTTTCTTTTCGTCCGTGTTTTATTTCTTTCTGTACTGAATTATATGTCATATGTAATGCAATGAACCATCAGTAAGAGCAGATATTACTAATTATTAATGGAATTGACGAAATATTTGGGGTCTTCATATATCGCGGCTATTTTCGAAATTTCCGGAAAATCCGCGATATATTTCTTTTATAATTTATACATACGTAATGAAAAAAGTCCGCGAAGTCGTGAATCCGCAATGGTCGAACCGCGAAGTAGCAAGGGCTCACTGTATACGGAAAAATTCTGTGAGAATTTTTTTTTTTTTAATTTATTTTTTTTTAGTCTAGCCTCAAAAAAATCTAAAAAAAAGAAGAAAGAAAGAAAAGATCAGCTCACAATTTGGATTTTTATTCCTCTTTCCAATGATATCTCTCTGAAATTGGATAATAAACATAACCGAGTAGACAATGGCGAACCGATTATGTGGCATAAGTATGTTTTTGAGTTATGAGCTCCCAAAGATTTGCTATGTAAATTTTTGCTTTTTTCTTATAAAAGTCAAAACAACATTATTATAATTACTTTATTTGTACTTTTATTGTTGATTTCTACATCAAGGATCCTGGTCCTACCTCTAAAAGTGGTATTTCTGGGCTCAGCTTTCGTGTCGGCCTATGAAATATCCTTAAGATCATTATTTCTAGGTAACTTAATCTAAAATTACCAGAGAAAAACAAAATTAAGAAAATGTCAGTAAAACTGACTGTCGCTCACATCTATAAAAGAAGTGTCGGTGTGGGTGGGAATATAGGCGAGTGGGATCACTACCACGAGTCCATTCACCATTTAGACCTCTTCCAACATAAAATCCCCACCAGAGAGAGCGATACTAAGGGTGATGCGGCCGCTATACTACTACTACCGACGCCACGGACAGCAGCGCCCCTAGCGTCATCCTTACTCATAGCTTCACAGCGCTCAGAGGTGCTTTTTTCCTTTCTCGTGTTGTTTTTCTGGGATTTATCTCATCAGTTACGATGGAAGTGCTGCTATTGCTTCGGCTAAGTTAAGTGCCTCTTAAAAGTAGTATTTTCTAGTATTTTTAGCTTCCAGGGACAGTATTTTTCCTCTGTATAGGTCCATATACGGTCTCCCCGGTTGACTCGTGGCGGCGTGTGCCGCCTCGTGTTAAGATTTCCCGGTCCCACCCATACTCGGACATCTATGCTTATGGGCTTTTTATTTTACGTTCATCGTTATTACATCGTTTTTTATAGGGGGGCTAGGACACAGCCCCTTTACCATTTTTCTCTTAGTTTGGTATTTAGGGCTATACCGTTGTTCGGGCCCAGCATCCCAGCTCTTGATCTTTCATCGGCTACCGCTGGCTCCGAGTAGTCAACTGTTCTCGGAACAGCTTGCCTCCTTCCTGGGCTTCTTTCTCTTTTACTAAGTGTCTTTTCCCTACCTTTACGATGTTATTATCAGCGTATTTAGGGTTGTTAGGCTAGCCTAGGTGCTTGTGCCATGTGTTGGTACAGTCTGGTTCACGTGGCTCTCCCCTGGTGGTGTGTTGCTATCGCGCTTAGGCCACCTGCGATCACGTGTCCCTTAGCACCTTACCCTTCCCTTCCCCTTCCCTCCCTACCAGGTATAGGGAGGGGTCTGGTGGATCTCCTTGTTGCCATAACAACCACAGTAGCCATACCTCCCTCTCTCTCAGAGGAGGCCTGGAGTCCATCCCAGCTGGGGTTTAGGGCAACCACTTGTCTCGGGGCTACCGTGTTACCAAGCGGGTAGTTGTAGCGGACAGGGGGGGGGGGGGGTAGGGGGTTAGGCCACCCCCCTCTCTCTCTCCCGCCGTGTTACGCCGGACCCCCCACCTATTGCCTCAGTTCCCCCCTTCGGGGGCCCTTCGGTTATAGGGTCCGTTTTCTGGCTCCGCCAGTGGGCGGGGGTGGACAATTACTAGTGGTTGTTGCTTGCTACTATATCCGTTTTTCCGCTACCGGAGGAGAGCTCGCTCCTTACCCGGGCACTCTTCTAGTAGACAGAAAATTTTATACTTCGTTATATAGGATATACCCTTAATATTACGGTGAATTTTAGTTTTAATTTATTGTTTTATGTACTATCTCCGTCGTTCTCCGTCGTGGTTTCATGGCCCTCCTCACCACTCTGGTTGGAATCTTTTTCCTGTCTCGGCGTAAAGCCTTTAGACCAACTCCAACCGCCTAGTTACCACCCACGTATTACAGCGGGGGCTTCCTGGTTTAATCTAACTACATGCTCCGGCATGGCAGCGGAGTATTTGTTAGGCTGTAAGTGTGCACCTGATACTCATGTATCTCTCCACTTACAGGCTACCAACTGCCAGGTCCAGGTTGCAACGCAACGTTGTACGACCCCTGCGCCCATGAAGAGTGTAGGACCACGCCCAGTTGTGCCACCACCACAACGGACTGATCGTTTGGCACCGGAGGCTTGCCACCACTCTGCTACGACCTCGTTAGTCAGCTTTGGGTGGGTAAGTCTACTCCTAGACTTTTTTCTTGGTCTTTATCACTACTAACCACTTAGTCTTTAAGCTTCGTTTTTTAAAAAACCCTATCTCCGCCGTTAGAAGCTTCATATCGCCTTCTCTTTTCAGGCTGCCGCCGTGAAGGAAGTGCCTGGCAATGAAGGCTTGGTTGTGGGCGGAGCTTCGGGAAGAAACGACACGCCAAGGACCAGCCTATATACTTGATAAGAAGCTGGCCGTCCAGATCTTCCCGGTGGCAAGTCGACTGGTTACGTGGGGACCCCATCTCGGCAGACCCCTCTCATAGCCTCTATCCAGCAGGAGGTGCAGCAGGCGTTCGGGTCCGTCTCTACGCAGGAGCCCCGGTCCCAGAGTGGCCCAACCTGGACCTGAATATTACGCCTATGGCGGTAGGGGCAGAGGATTTGTTGGTTGAGGTAGGTGTGTCGGCGCCCCAAGGTCTCTTTCCTTGGGTGCTCCTGGATCTTCTTCCCCTGTCCCTTCCTTCCTCTTATTCCAAGGCCTCACGGTATCTGAGATCCCTGCCCGCTCTCCCGCTCTCTCTGTACCCCGAAGGTGAAGGGACAGAGAGAAACAGAAGACACTGCATAAGACGACTTCTAAGAAGTCCGTCGTCTTCCTCAGCTAGGAAGTCTACGACTTTCCTACGCTGCGCGGAACTGAAAGCAAAGCCTAGCTCTTCTATTCGAAAGAGCTCTAGAAGCAAGGCTCTAAGGAGAAGGCTCGCGCTCAGGACGCGAGCCAAACGCCTTCTCCGGCATCTACCGGATATACTCCGGTAACTCCGTTGTTGGGGTGGCGGGAACCGAGCTCCTTTGATACCACCACCTTTTCAGCAGTTGTGATGCAACAAGTGGGAGAGATGGTTGGCTCTCTTGGCTCTAAGTTTGAACAGATGTTGCACAGCTGTCAAACACCATCAACCAGTCTGGCCAGTCGATTTCAAGATCTCTCTAACCGAGTTAGAGAGCACGACGACCGCTTTGCTGGTCTTAACCAGGCTCCTCAGCCAAGCTCCCCGTAGCAGGTACTGGTGTTTTTACAGTTACCTCCTCCTACGAATCCCCTACCAGCCTTCTCCATGGATAACTCAGGGAGAGTGGGGCCGGCCCCTTCAAGGACGGCATGATTTTCTGTCCCGGAGTGTGAACTCGAAGGATTTGAGGACTTCGAGTTCTATCCTCCCGGACTGGACTCAGCCTTTCATTGGGTATGCTAGGATGACCGTCGCTGCTCAATCACTAGAGAGGATAAGATCTCCCGAGAGACTGTGCTGATAGTAGGGATCATGCACAGCGGGAATGGGTTCACTGCCTGGAGGATTTGGGAGTGTACCAACACCAAACTCCAAGCATTCAAGAGTCCATTCACATTTTGCTACAGGAGGAGGAGCTTCTCTTTCCGTTCGCTACCCAAAAGTAGTTGAAGCGACTCTTCAGGCAGTCCTCAAGGACGAGCCCATGCCACAGTTGAAGGGAAGGGAATCTTACTTCTCCGCTCTTCCCGGGCCCTTGGAGAATTGGAGGGGAGAACTGCCCTGCCACGTTCTCAGTAGGTAAGCTTAAGCCAGACTGCGCAATGGATCAGTTTGGCGAGAAGCTTCCAAGACTGCTGATACCCTTATTCAGGCAGAGTTTGATGCCCGTACAAGATTTGGGTAGGGTCCCTTAACTCCCCTGATCATTACGGAAATGGCTGCCCTGTCTTACGCCACAGAACCTTTATCAAGATTCTGGCTAAATCACAGCTTCAGACAGTCCAAGCTGATGCTTTTGACTTATTCCTAGCTAGAAGGAACTGCCGAAAGCATGTCTTGCAGGAGGCAACTATCAGGCATGAGCCTAATAGACTCTAGCTTCCAGCATGTGGGGTGCGGACCTCTCCCAGAGCCTCTGTGAATGAGGTGCACCACGAGGCTGCTAGGGCTTAACCAGAGCCAAAGAGAAAACAAGAGACCGCCCCTGCCGCTGCTGGTAAGAAGCTAAAGAAAAAGACAGGAAGAAGGTTCAGCCTTACCAAAAAGCAACAGCAGCAACAGCAATTTGTCAGGCCGTCCAGTTACACAACAGGGACAGCCGTCAACTTCGAAGGCAGACGCAACCCATTCTCCGGGTGTCTCCTCAAAAGCCAACCTTCCACCTCTTACGCAGTCTTGCGGCCTTCAATTCAATGTACGAAAGCCAGGCCTACCCAACTTTAATAGGTTTCTCTAGGGGTAGCAGGGCGAGGGGCCACTTCGCCAACGTGGCACAGGAAGAGCTGCAAGAGGTAAGCACTTCCAGAGGAGGGCGCGGAGGTCAACCCGCCCAAAACAAACAGGTGAGGCTCCCCAGGTAGGAGGGAGGTGTCCTCTTCCCGTCACAGGTGGGAGTTCAGCAAATGGGGCACAGAGCATAGTGTCCAAAGGATTGGGTTGGAGTTGGATCAAAAGATCCTCCTCCAATCAAATCATTCTATCAGGAACCATCAAAGGAATTGACAGATTATGCGGAGGAACTCCTTCAGAAAGGAGCTATTGCGAGAGTCAAGCATCTAAAATTTCAAGGTCGCTTATTCAGCGTGCCAAAGAAAGGCTCAACAAAAAAAGAAGGGTAATCTTAGACTTGTCAAAGCTAAAACTCTTTCATTCGTTGCGACAAGTCAAAATGCTCACCACTTTCGCAGGTACGGACTTACTCCCCCGTGGGGCCGTCACAACCTCATCGATTCTTACAGACGCATACTATCATATCCCATATAGCTAGACACTTCCATCCATTCTAGGCTTCAAACTAGGAAATCAGACGTTCTCATTCAAAGTGATGCCCTCGGTCTGAATGTAGCCCCCAGGGTATTCACGAAAGTAGCAGAAGTGGTAGTTCAACAGTTGAGAACTCAAGGATAATGGTAGCAGCATACATCGACGATTGGTTGATCTGGGCACCAACGGTCGACGGAATGTCTCAAAGAACACGAAGAAGGTAGTTCAATTTCTGGAACATCTGGGGGTCCAGATAAACAAAACGAAATCCCCAGACTCACTCCGGAGTTCTCGTTTTCAGTGGCTAGGAATCAATGGGATTTGTCTTCCCACAATCTGTCAATTCGGTGGTCAAAAGAAAAAGAAATAGCCAAGTCTGTGAAACAATTTCTCAAATGCAAACAAACATCAAGGGAGAAACCAGGAAAGAATCCCTAGGTTTCTCTTCAGTTTGCCTCAGTGACAGACATCCTCTGAAAAGCAAGGCTTGAAAGATTATAAATCGAGTTTGGGCGATCGAGAGCAAACGTCAAATCTCGAGACAAGTTGTCAGTAATTACCACAGATCCTTCGCAATCAGCTCCGTCCATGGACAAAAGTGAAGAATCTTAGCCAAAATTAGTACCCTTCAATTTCCCCTTCCAGTGTAACACATTCACACGGATGCCTCCCTGTCCGGATGGGGGGGATATTCTCAATTCAAGCTAGTTCAGGGGACTTGGTCAGATTCAGTTCCGCCAGCTTCACATAAACGTCCTGGAAGCAATGGCAGTATTTCTTACCCTGAAGAGATCCTTCCCCCGAAGAAAGTCTCATCTAAGACTAGTTTTGGACAGTGCAGTGGTAGTACATTGCATCAACAGAGGAGGGTCCAAATCCAAACACGTGAATCATGTTTCATGATAGCCATCTTTGGCACGAGCAGACAAACACAGATGGCATCTGTCTGCCACCCTCACTGGCGGGGGGTAAGAAATGTGATAGCAGACGCTTTGTGTCCCCGGTCAGTCCCCTCTGGAATCAGAATTGGGTCCCTAGACGGAGGTCATTCCAGTAGGATATGCCGGAGAGTCCCAGGTCTCCAAGTAGATCTCTTCGCCTCACAACGCGAACCACAAGCTCCCCTTTGCTATGTGGCCCCCAACCTGCGACCCTCTGGCTTATGCCACGGACGGCACCCTGTCGTAGATTGGAATCAATGGAGGAAAATCTTATGTTTTTCCTCCAGTGAATCTTCTTTTGAAAGTCTTCGAGAAGCTGAGGACTTTCAAGGGACTAGTAGCTCTATTGCTCCAGACTGGCAAAAAGAACTGGTATCCTCTGCTTCTGGAATGGGTCTACCGACCCTCAACGGATTCCCCCAATCCCAAGCTGTCGCAATCAGTACAAAATGAGGACTGTGTTCGCTTTCCTCAGAATCTTTCAGACCCTAACTTTATTGGACTTCATGAAGTTTGCGGCTAAAAAAGATGCTAACATTGATCCACACAAAAACATCCTCTTTCTAGAAATCAGATTAAAAAAAGTGAGTCAACTATTAGAAATATGACTCAGCTGTTTAAAAAATTTAGCATCCTTCCTGAAAGAATCAAACACTACAACCATGACAGTTAACTTAGCTATATCCTTTTTCAGGTCCTTGTTTGAAAAAGGATTAGCAGCTAGCACTATTACTACTCATAAATCGGCTTTTGAAGAAAACTATTTCAGTGGTTTCCAAATAGACTAACAAAGAATCTTACTTTACGTCTATTCCCCAAAGCCTGTGCTAGACTTAGACCTTCTCAAAGCCTACTGCATTTCATGGTTCTAAATGATGTCCTCAAAACTAGCCTCAGATACTGACAACTCGTCTTGCACATTCATAATGCTTCTTAGAACGACGTTTATTTTTGTTAAGCCTGGCTCAGGAGCCAGAATTTCAGAAACTGTCGGCTCTATCAGAGATGCGGGTCATGTGGAATTCTCCCCTCGGGAGAAGTTCTACTTTACTCCGGATCGTAGCTTTTTATGCTAAAAATGAGGACTCCCACCCCTTGCAAGGTGGGCTCCTTGGAAAGTCATTTCCCAATTCCGCAAGATCCCCTCTCTGCCCATGTATCAACTTTTAAGAGCCTTTCTATCTCGTACATCCTCTAGATCCTAGGTTCTCTCTTTATGAGAGAAAAAGGTGGCACTTTTATCAGTGAAGGAATCAGACAACAGATCCTTTACTTCATTAAACAAGCCAACCCTGATTCATTTCCAAAAGCACATGACATCAGAGGAGTAGCCACCTCAATTAATTACTTTTCCAACATATGAAAACTTTGAGGATCTTAAAAAGTATACTGGATGGAAATCACCGACAGTCTTTAAACGTCATTACCTGAAGTCTTGGAATCTTTAAAATTTTCTGCAGTAGCAGCGGGAAACATTGTTTCTCCTGACTACTGCATTGTAGTTGTAGTATAGATCCAGGTCTTTTCCTTTTCTACCTACCTCCGTTCCCAACATGCCCTCACCTATTGCCATGCTACTCGGAATACTCTAGCCTTAGCCGCTAGAATCATATTGGTGGATTGTCCCCTTTTTTTTTTTTTTTTTGCTAGGGACATCCACGTTATGTACATATAATGTACTTCAGTGTTTCTACCCTTATTTTTATTATTTTTATGTAGGGTAGAACACTATGAGTTTGTATTATTTTGTAAATATCTTAATTAAGTGAATCATTCTTTATTGATTTGCCATTACATATTATATATTACTATGTCTAATATAAGTTAATTTTAAGTACTTTATATTGATTGCTTCTTTTTTAGCATACCATTGTTTAGGATAAGTTAGCTTTAAGTACTTTGTTTTTGTACTAACTGTAATGTCCCTGATTCACTTTTATTTATATATCTCCTTTTTACTATTGGGTTTCATTTGTCCTTATTCCCATCTTGTCGTTTTCTCTAGTACTATTTCATAGGCCGACACGAGCTGAGCCCAGAGAAGGGATTTTGACGTAGGAAAAATCTATTTTTGGGTGATTGGCTCGTGTCGCCCTATGAAACCCACCCTGTTTTCTTTTACCCACCCTGCAGGACAAGATGTTCATAGATTAAGGATGACCGCTAGGGGCGCTGCTGTCCGTGGCGTCGTAGTAGTAGTAGTAGTAGCGGCCGTCATCACCCTTTAGTATCAGCTCTCTCTGTGGGGATTTTATGTTGAAGGTCTAAATGGTGAATGACTCGTGGTAGTGATCCACTCGCCTATATTCCCATACCGACACTTCTTTTATAGAGTGAGCGAGTCAGTTTTACTGACATTTTCTTCATTTTGTTTTTCTCTGGTAATTTTAGATTAATTTTACCTAGAAATAATGATCTTAAGGATATTTCATAGGGCGACACAAGCCAATCACCCAGAAATAGATTTTTCCTACGTCAAAATCCCTTTAATACCCTCAGTGTGACACCAGATAATGATGTTGACGGTGAGACATGAGACAATGAGGGCTGCTGATAACAATGAATTTTCGTGTTTTTCTTTCAGCACACTCCTGGCCTTCGCTAATTTTGCTAGCCTTAGTTGCTGAGTAGCCTTCTTGATCTTAGGTAACTTCGGCATTGCTATAAGTTCACTAAGAAGTTATAAAAACAACATAAATAGGTAGTAACCAAACGCAAGTGCGTAAGTGCGTGCAACCCCTTTGACGTCTGTGGCTTAACTGAGTCATTCTCTGAGTCTCACTCTCGCCTATAAATAACCGCTCTGAGCAACTCACCTCCTCTCACTACCTTTCATTGCTACCAGATGTATGAGAATTTCAAAAAAAAAAATTGAAAAAATCGCTGTATATATGCAAAAATAAACACACAAAAAAACGATCCTGTCAAATCAGTCCATACAGCGACACAGTTACGATGACGTCATCATTTAACCCTCTTACGCCGGAGCGGTAAATAAAAAATTGTCTCTCGTATGCCGGAGGGGTTTCGGAGTGAGCGCGGAAGCGGAAAAAATATTTTTTTCAAAAAATCACAGCGCGCTTAGTTTTCAAGATTAAGAGTTCATTTTTGGCTCCTTTTTTTTTTCATTGCTGAGGTTTAGTATTGCAACCATCAAAAAATTTTAAAAAAATTATCATTATCATATATAAAAAATGTAATATATATAGGGCAAAAACAAAATTATATAATTGTATTCAAATCACGCTGTGCGCAAACGGTTAAAGGTAACAAGTTCTTTTTTTTGGCGTGTAATGTACACTAAATTGCGATCATTTTGGTATATAACACATTGTAAAACGATAAAAGCAACACAGAGAAAATATTATCACAAAATAATGCATGAATTCGTAACGCGGACATAAACAAATATTTTGTTCAAGTTTTCAAGATTAAGAGTTCATTTTTGGCTCCTTTTTTTCATTGCCTGAGGTTTAGTATGCAACCATCAGAAATGAAAAAATTATCATTATCATATATAAAAAATGCAATATATGATAGCGCAAAAACGAAAATTTCATATATAATTGTATTCAAATCGCGCTGTGCGCAAAAACCGTTAAAGGTAACAAATTACTTTTTTTTTCGTTGTAAGTGTACACTAAATTGCGATCATTTTGGTATATAACACATTGTAAAACAATAAAGCAACACAGAGAAAATATTATCACAAAATAATGCATGAATTCGTAACGCGCGGACGTAAACAAATATTTTTTTCATAAATTCACCATAAATCTAAATATTGTCCTAGAGACTTTCCAATTTCTTTCAAAATGAAGACAAATGATTGAATATTACTATACTGTAAGAGATATTAGCTTACAATTGCAGTTTTCAACCATATCTGACGAGTTAAAGTTGACCGAATGCAAATTTTTTTATATATATTTTTTATATGCAATTATTTCGGAAATAAGAAAAGCTACAACCTTCAAATATTTTCGTTTTATTCTACATGAAATTGCGCACATTTTATATATAGAAAACTCTATGAAATGCCTAATATGAAACGGAGCAAATATTCCGAGAATGGGACGTACGCATTTCGGAGATTTGTGGCGGAGAATCTGCGCACGGAGGGAAGGAAAGATTTTTTTTTAAATTCACCATAAATCTAAATATTTTGCTAGAGACTCGAATTGTTTCAAAATGAAGATAAATGACTGAATATTACTAGACTGTAAGAGTTTTAGCTTACATTGTGTTTTTCGACCATTTTGGTAGAGTCAAAAGTTGACCGAACGTTTTTTTTTTGGTTTTTTTTTTCTATTGTCATTTATACGCAAATATTTTATCAATGAAACTTAACCCGTCAGATATATATAGCTGTATTCTCTGACGTCCGACAGAATTTCAAAACTCCCGCACACGCAGTGCGGCCAGGTGGTTAGTACCCATTCCCGCCGCTGGGAGGCGGATATCAGGAACCATTCCCATTTTCTATTTCAGATTTTTTCTCTGTCGCCGGTCGGTAAAACAACTGTTTACAGACCTCCGCCTAGGATTTTGAAACTTCTTGTGCTAACTTGAGTATTTCTATCGACTTTTGGTTTGATTTGGCTTGTTGGCTTGGCATACGCGATAGTGGATTGATTTAGGATTTTGGCTTTGACTTTTTCTTTAAATACGATGTCTGGATCTAGCTCTGCTAGCTTCAGGGTGTGTGATGTGCAGGAATGTAAGGTGAGGTTACCGAAAGCTTCGGTAGACCCTCATTCGGTGTGCTCGAAATGTCGAGGTCATGTATGTATGTTGAATGATAGATGCATCGAGTGTGAGCAATTGATGAGGTTGAGTGGAAGGTATATGATTCTTACGTGAGAAAGCTTGAGCGTGATAGAATCAGGAGGCTTCTCTAGAAGTGCTTCTGTGAATAGAAGTCAGGGTAAGATTGTATCTCCATTAAATCCTCCTGTAGATTTAATCCAACCTAATCCTGTTGTATTGCCACCGGACAATCAGGAAGTGTCTACGGAAGGAAATGTATTATCTACGATTATGGAGTCGATTCGTGCCCTGGAATCAAAAGTGCTTGCTCTACAATCAAATGTGTCTAAGTGCAATGATAGTGTTAGTGCATCTAGTGTTGTGGAGGGGGCGTCAGATCGGTCCCATAATGCCGTCCAGGGCCTAGGCCTCTGCCGGACTCCCAGGCCTTAGGGAGAGGGCAAGCCGAAAGCCGAAGGAGGGTTACGGGATCTAATATCCGGTCTGACGTCCCTTCGGCAGAATCTGAGGATGAGTCTCAGACTGCCAGGGTTCGTGCACAAGCACGGGTCCTTAAAGAGTGCTTCTCATCCTCCGAGGCTTCCTCTCCTCACCGGGGTTGGGACTCTCGGAGGACCTCTCATGGGGAGAGCGGCAGGGGCGCAAGGTGCCGCACAGGCGGCCGTCGTCCTTGTCGCCCTCTTAAGAGAGGTTTCAGAGAAGAGGACGCTTCACGTCCTTCTGATCAATATTTGGATTCTTCACTTGAATATTTTGAAGCTTTTCCACCGCAGAAAAGGAACAAGACTTCATCAGGGGAGGACTCTTTCGAGCGTCCAAGTCTCTCTAAATTTGTTCCTGAGTTGAAGGAAAGGGCATCCCCTCGCCCATCTTCCTCTCACAGGATTAGTCCTTCTCCTGATCGAGAATTTTCTCCATCAAGGGAAATGCTTTTTAGAGATGCAAAGCAGTTGGCTTCCTATTTTGCGAAGAAAGAGGCAGAACCTAGTCATCGGAGGAAGGATCGGTGGCTGCCTGTTAAGAGGACTAGGCAGTCCCCGGCTCCTTCTCCTCGTTTTTCGGCCTTTGAGTCACCTTCTAGTAGCCGACTCATTCGAGAACGTGAATGCGTTCCTCATGAAAGGGCGTCTAAGAGAGACGAATTTGATGGAGATGTGAGTTGCCGCACAGGTGGCCGGCGTCTTTGTCAAAAGGCCAAGAACGTTCAGAAATCCACGACAGAAGTTCACGGTTCTGTTGTACGTTCTGTTTTGCATGACGATAATCAAGACGCTTTTAAAGAAGCGTCAGATAGTGTTCAACGTTCTGTGCATCGAAGTACTCTTCAGGACGTTCGGGAAGACGCTTCTTATGACGCCTAGCGTCTTACGCATCGGAGCGCTCGCCAGGACGCTCGAGCAGACGCTTCTCAGGACGCGCAGCGTCTTGCACATCGGGACGCTCGCCAGGGCGCTCGGGAGGACGCCTTGGAAGAACGTTTGAGTCCGAAGCGTCAAGATATTTTGCAAGCCCAAGATATTAAAGCGTCGAAGATAACAAGGAAACAACGATTGGTTACGTTCGAACTCTTTCTTCAACAAGAGGCACCCTCTTGCGAACAGGACTTCAAGGATTATTATCATCGCGATCTTTGAAGGACACTGCTACTCGAGAGAGAGATTCTTCTAGTGATTCGTGCCCTACGGATGATGAAGAGCCGACAGCGTCAGCGGCTTCAGATTATAAGACGTTAACGAACCTTCTTAAGAACTTGTTCCCGGATAATTTTCAAGCGCCGGTTCCTTGCTCTCCCCCTTCACAATTAGCCTCATCGAAGGCCAGGAAGGCTCCTGGCTTCGTTAAAATGGCCACTTCGCTCTCTGCGAAGAGAGCGTTTAAGAGAATTCAGGATTGGATGGACTCAAGGAAGGCTAAAGGAAAGACTTCTTTTGCTCTTCCCCCATCTAGACTGAGCGGGAGAGCGGGGATCTGGTACGAAACGGGAGAAGAAGCGGGATTGAAAGCGCCGTCTTCTTCTCAAGGCGATTTCGCAAATTTAGTGGACGCTCCGAGGAGGTCTTATCTATCATCAGCGAAGGTTTCTTGGATGATGTCAGAAACAGATCATCATCTCAAAGGAATATTTAAGACACTGGAAGTGTTTAACTTCTTGGATTGGTGCTTGGGGGCCTTGGATTTACAATCTAGAAGTCAAGACTCTATTTCTTTGGAAGAACTTTCAAGTGTGCTGGCTTGCATGGATAGAGCAGTAAGGGATGGCTCTGATGAATTAGCATCTCATTTTGCTACTGGACTGCTGAAAAAGAGAGCTCTCTATTGCAGTTTTGCGGCGAAAGCGGTTTCTCCTGCGCAGAAGGCAGAATTGTTGTTCGCCCCCTTCTCTACACACCTTTTCCCGCAGTCCATGCTTAAGGATCTGTCGGTTAATTTGCAGGAGAAAGCAACGCAGGACCTCTTGACTAAGTCTTCCAGACGCCCTACTCCCCAGGCTTCTACTTCAACCGCGCAAGCCCCCAAGAAGAAATTTAAGCCCTTTCGTGGAGCACCTTCCTCTAGAGGTTTTTCGAGAGGAAGGGGGTCCTTTAGAGGCAAGGCCTCTTCAATTAAGAAAGGAAAAAATTGACATTTCTGCCCTTCAGGCACCTGTCGGTGCGAGACTCACCTTGTTTGCTCAGGCATGGAGGATGATAGGGTCGGACACCTGGTCCCTAGATGTGATCGAGAGAGGATACAAGATCCCTTTCCTCTCTGCTCCTCCTTTGAGCACGAAGCCGATAGACCTGTCGCCCGCATACCAGCCAGAGAAGCAACAGATTTTGCTCGACCTTCTAGACCAAATGTTAGAAAAGAAAGCCGTAGAAGAAGTCCTAATGTTAGATTCCCCAGGCTTCTACAACAGGTTATTCCTGGTTCCGAAGCAGTCTGGGGGATGGAGACCTGTCCTAGACGTCAGCAGACTGAACCTTTTTTGTGAGGAAGGAAAAGTTCAGGATGGAAATGTCTCAGTCTGTTAGGGGCTTTGAGACCAGGAGATTGGATGGTGTCATTGGACCTCCAAGACTCTTATTTCCACGTCCCGATTCATCCTCAATCAAGGAAGTTCCTGAGGTTCGTCTTAAAAGGGCAGGTCTTCCAGTTCAGGGCTCTTTGCTTTGGTCTGAGTACGGCACCGATGGTTTTCACTTTCCTCATGCGGAATGTAGCAAAATGGCTTCACCTATCGAAGATAAGAGTCTCGCTCTACCTGGACGACTGGCTAATCAGGTTGTCTTCGGAGTCAAGGTGCCTGGAGGACCTTCAAACGACATTGCAGCTGACGAAGGCCCTGGGCCTAATAGTCAATTACGAGAAGTCCCATCTGATCCCCGCGCAGTCCATCGTGTATCTGGGGATTCAGATTGATTCAGCGGCTTTTCAAGCTTTTCCATCAAAGGAACGTCAGCAGAAATGCTTAGAAAAAGTGTCGGCTTTCTTAGGGAAAGAAACATGCTCGGCGAAGGAATGGATGAGTCTGCTGGGAACCATTTCTTCGCTGGAGAAGTTTGTTTCCCTAGGGAGGTTGCACCTCAGGCCACTCCAGTTTTTTCTGGCAGAAAACTGGAAGGACAAACAGAACCTAGACTCGACTTTGGTTATCTCACAAGCGGTCAAGGATCAACTGAAGTGGTGGCAAGATCCAATCAAACTTTCGGAAGGACTGTCCCTCAACCTTTTGAGCCCCGACCTAGTGTTGTTCTCAGACGCCTCCATGGTGGGCTGGGGAGCAACACTAGGCAAGGAGGAAGTGTCAGGCCTCTGGAGAGGGGAACAGAGGTCCTGGCACATAAATTTAAAAGAGTTGGAGGCCATTCGGTTGGCTCTTCAATTCTTCGAAGAACGATTGGTGGGCCCGAGTTGTCCAGATCAACTCGGACAACACTACGGCTCTCGCTTACATCAAAAAGCAGGGGGGGGGGGACACTCTCGATCACTGTTCATGGTAGCGAGAGACATCCTTCTATGGGCGAAAGCTCGAAGCATAGTGATCCTAACAAGGTTCATTTCAGGAGTACAAAATGTTTGAGTGGATCTTTTAAGCCGTCAACATCAGATGCTTCCCACAGAATGGACCCTCCATCTAGAGGTTTGCCAAGAACTATGGAAGATGTGGGGACGACCGCTAGTCGACCTCTTCGCAACCTCGAAAACGAAGAGGCTTCCGATTTATTGCTCTCCAGTTCTCGACCCGGAAGCAATAGCGATAGATGCCATCCTATGGGACTGGATGGGGATGGACGTTTACGCCTTTCCCCCGTTCAAACTCTTAGGAGAGGTAATAAGGAAGTTTGCGGCGTTGCCAGGAGCGAGGAATGACTCTGATCGCCCCCTTTTGGCCCTCAAGCGATTGGTTCACGGAGGTACATCTCTCTTCTCCCGTCAGACTTCTCAAGAAACCCATGCCAGAGAGAGTAGATCTTATCAAACAGCCCTATCAAGAAGTTGGCCAGAGTGAGAGGTTTTTCAAGACCAGTGGCAGAGGCTATTGCCAATGCGAGAAGAGCTTCCTCTCGAGCGGTTTATCAATCGAAGTGGGCTGTCTTCAGGAGATGGTGTAGGAAGAAAGGTATTTCCTCCTCCACGACCTCTGTGAACCAAATCGCTGAGTTTCTCCTGCATTTGAGAAATGTGGACAGACTTCCAGTGCCCACAATAAAAGGATATAAGAGTATGCTGTCAGCTGTCTTCCGTCACAGAGGGTTAGACCTGACAAATGATGAAGACCTTCACGATCTTTTGAGATCGTTGAAACAGCTAAAGTACTGGCAACCGAAGGTCCCATCATGGAACCTTGACGTAGTTCTAAGGTTCTTGATGTCGGCTCCGTTTGAACCTCTGCATGCTGCCTCGTTGAAAGACACTACAAGAAAGGCGATTTTCCTAACTGCTCTTGCCACGGCAAAAAGGGTTAGTGAAATTCAAGCAATGAGTAAATATGTGGGTTTCAGAGGACACAGTGCAGTGTGCTCCCTGAATCCTAACTTCTTAGCTAAGAATGAAACCCATCTAACCCCTGGCCGAAACCTTGAAATCAAGGGGTTAGCAGAGTTCATCGGACAAGAGCCAGAGAGAGTCCTGTGCCCTGTCAGGGCTCTCAAATTTTATTTGCAAAAGACTAAAGACTGTCGGGGTCCTTCTGCAAAATCTATGGTGTCTCTGTTAAGAGACCCGACTTTCCTATGTTGAAGAATGCACTGGCATTCTTTTACGAAATCACCATCAGGGAGGCCCATGCGTCCTGCCCAGATGGTGATCTGAAACTTTTGAAAATAAAAGCCCATGAGGTGAGAGCTGTCGCAACCTCAATGGCATTTCAAAAGAATATGGCACTCAGCCGATATCATTAGTGCTACTTTTTGGCGAAGCAACTCTGTGTTCGCTTCACATTACCTGCGGGATGTGAAGACGGCATATGAGAACTGCGAGTCGCTAGGACCATACATTTCCGCAGAAATGTTATTGGGGGCAGGAAGCAGCACGAATCCTATCCTATAGAAAAGGGATAGGTGTGCTTTTGATTTTTATGGTGTTGGTTTATGGTTGACATGTTTTGAAGTTGGTCGCCTTGAGGCGCTTTCCCTTTCTTTAGCCTAGAAGTTATGGGACTAACTTCGATAGGTAGGTCAGGTGTGGTTTTAGCTCGGGTTGCCCTCACAGTATGGTCAATATGGTCTAGTCACATTGTGGGCACTGTCTCGTTGATCAGATCATCTAGAATCACCAGCCTATATAGGTCACTACCTTGCTGGAGACTCTAGTAAAGCAGAAGCAGACTTGGGTGACAGTAATCACGAAGTCAGCTATGCTAACAGGTAAGGAACCAAGATGTCAATCATCTGCATGTAATTTGTTTCCTAAAATCCTTCTATTCTGTCCCTTCCCACCTCCAATGGTGGGATTCAGCATATATATATCTGACAGGTAAGTTTCATGAACAAAATGTTATTGTCATTGTACAATAAAGTTTGTTCACTACCTAGGCAGATATATATAATTAAGTACCCACCCACCTCCCTCAGGGGACAGTGGTATGAAAAATCTGAATAGAAAATGGGAATGGTTCCTGATATCCGCCTCCCAGCGGCGGGAATGGGTACTAACCACCTGGCCGCTCACTGCGTGTGCCGGGAGTTTTGAAATTCTGTCGGACGTCGGAGAATACAGCTATATATATATCTGCCAGGTAAGTATGAACAAACTTTATTGTATCATGACAATAAAATTTCAAAAATGAGAAAAGCTACAACCTTCAATTATTTTTTGTTGTATTCTACATGAAATTGTGCACATTTTCATATATAAAACTTTATGTAACGGCTAATTTAAAATGGTGCAAACATTACCACAATCGCACATATGATTTTTTCGGAAGAGTTACCGCACGAACGTAAAGAAAAATGTATTTTTTTCATAAATTCACCATAAATCTAAATATTCTGCTACAGACTTCCAATTTGTTGCAAAATGAAGGTAAATGCTTGAATATTACTAGAATATAAGCGTTTTAGCTTAAAATTGCGTTTTTTTTTTCGACCATTTCGGTAGAGTCAAAGTTGACCGAAGGTTGAAATTTTGGCAATTATCGTTATTTATAGAAAATATCTCAAAAACTGATAAAAGCTACAACCA
>NC_061088.1:18951038-18979003 GCF_015104395.2 Macrobrachium nipponense | reverse complement strand
CTGGAAGGGAAAGAATGTATGAATTATTGTTGTTAAGGCTATCTCATTGGTCCTGCTGTTAATGTTTATTGTAAAGTAAGCATTAAGATTAGCAGCAACTGTGTTTTAGCAGATCGTTTTCATGTATACTAACACCAAAATCCATCATAAGGGATACTTTAGTGAAGTAACTGAATGGAACTAATAATCTGATAGTACTATTCTTTTGATAAATGTTCCATACAGTAACTGATGGTTTTTAATATGTTTGGGAGTTAGTTACATTTCATAGTGCAGGTTGGGTTGTGTCAATCTATCAGTTTTTATTTCCTCAATTGAAAAATGTATATTTCATGTCCTTTTTAGGGTTTAGATGAAATCGTAGTATAAACTTTATTCAACTCTAATATTTACCATATAATAAGTATCTAAGACTTGTTTATGTTTATTTTTTTTTTTTTCATGTCTACAGGTTAATGTTGTCCTAGAAATGGCAGACAACAGTACATCAAAGTCAGGCAAGAAAAACAAAAAAACGTTCAAAGAATGCAAGCCCAGATCTTCGAACTAAAGTCCACTTTACTGCCTTTGAATCACTAAAAAGTGAGTTTCCACCTGAAGTACATTGAAAGTCTGTTGACTTAGAAGTACGTACTATAACTTTTCATTAAATTTTTACGTGTATTTTATATTTATAATGATATTGCTGTGAGGTGATGTTAAACAGTATTTTGAAAATAATCCACCATGAGTCTAGTCTAGTTTGGTGCATATTCATGTTGAACATCAACTTGTGATACATGGAAGGTTCATTCTTCTTATTACTCCTTCTGTTTATTACAAGCCAACATGTAACCATAGTTAAAAGAAGGATTAGAATGAAGAAGCATCTTACGGAGTATGCTCAGTTAGCTAATTGAGCAACGTTACCAAAAACTATTTGCAAGATCAGTGATATGAAATTTAGATGTGTCAGAACATTTTTTTTTTTTTTTCTTTAAGTCTTGAAATTGGTTCCAAAGATTAACTATTAAGTGAAAGTTGTATTTTACTGTAGACTTCATGTATTATATTATTTCATGGGCACACTGGTACTGAAATCCAAATACGTATACATGCAAGATAAAACCATGTACCAAATATAATTCCTTGAATTATTGCATGACCATATTGTTTTTGTTCAAGATGAGATATATACAGAGTAATGAAAACCAAGATTATCTGATACAGTGGATATTCATGATGAAATGTTTGAAAAACTTGAGAAACTTAACTCATCTTAGAGATTTCATCACCCTTTCTCAGTATTGCAAAGAAGGGGATGGCAAAAGCCACTGATTTACAAAAATGGTAGGCTTGATGTGGAGAGGAATTCTTCAGAATCTTGACAATTTTCTATAATTTCAAGTACTACTGTACTTTCAAAGTGAACTATCACAAGTTTAAAAAGTTAAGTATGTCTTAGTTTTACCAGACCACTTGAGCTGATTAACAGCTCTCCTATGGCTGGCCCAAGGATTAGATCCAATTGGTCGCCTAGCAATGGGACCTACAGCTTAATGTGGGATCCGAACCACATTATATCGAGAAGTGAATTTTTATCACTAGAAATAAATTATTCTGATCCGTGTTGGTCGAGCCAAGAATCGAACTTTGGACCACCGTATTGGTAGCTGAGCGCAAAAACCACTCATCCAATGAGGAACTGTCACAAGTTTAAAGTAACAACTGTACAAATACTGCATTGTCACTGTGATTGCCAATGAAATCAGAAGTAGAGTGCAGTTAGCAGGTAACTGATGCTCCTATAATGTCACCACTAGTCTATGAAATGAATGTCTAGTCATAGATTGGTAATAATAATTGATAATAATGATTTTTTTATACCATCCTTAAAGACAGAACCAAAAACATTGTAAACCATCCACATCAGAGCCTAGCTCTTTCGCCCGTATCTGATCAAGCTCATTTGTGTCTATATTCCAGTGTGTTCTTTTATTCATTTCCTTGTGTTTACTCAACCTGACCCTTACCAAGACTTCATTTCCTTGACGTCTAGAGGCTTGTTATGGTTGTGATTTAACGATTTCAAGATTTGATAGTTGCAAGATTAAATATTTATTTTGTTCACGAAACTTACCTGTCAGATATATATATAGCTGTATTCTCCGACGTCCGACAGAATTTCAAAACTCCCGGCACACGCAGTGGGCGGCCAGGTGGTTAGTACCCATTCCCGCCGCTGGAAGGCGGATATCAGGAACCATTCCCATTTTCTATTCAGATTTTTCTCTGTCGCTGGTCGGTAAACAACTGTTTACAGACCTCCGCCTAGGATTTTTGAAACTTCTTGTGCTTAACTTGAGTTTTTCATACATTCAACCTTCCCTGTCAGATATATACTTAGCTATAGACTCCGTCGTCCCCGATAGAAATTCGAATTTCGCGGCACACGCTACAGGTAGGTAGGTCAGGTGATCTACCGGCCTGCCGCTGGGTGGCAGGAATAGGAACTATTACCTTCTAAGGACAGATTTTTCTCTATCGTTTGGACTGTAAACATACGTTTACGGTTCCTCCTGATTTGATTTTCGTGTTTCATCGCCATCGATCTTCTGGGCTGTCTTTTGCAGGGAAGTACTGGGTCTTTGGTTCGGCATACGCTTTTATTAACTTTTTAATGAATTTCGCTTCGAAATTTCGAAGAAAATACTAAGTGAAACTACCGAAATCATCGGTAGACACTCACATAGTTTGCCATAAAGAGAATTATTAATATGTAATAAAGGTTACAACTTTATTAAGGAAACATTAAACTCTAATTTCCTACTTTAGGAAGTCAGAAAAGCATATAACTAGATACGCTTACTTTATAAGCTTTAATAGCGTTTGTGCTAACGAGCAGTTAGAGTATTAGCAGTACTAGTAGTTGTTGCATCCTCATCACCTTTTTACTCCTCAGAAACTACAAATTTATATATGCAAATTGAAGATAAATGGATAGCTCAAATGCAAGCTTTTAAAAGGTAAGAAGTGAATATAGTGTTCCCCCATTGCAATGGAGGGTGCGTCTGATCGGCTCTGTCTCGCTCCCAGGTCTAGACCTCTTCCAAGCTCACAAGCCCAGAGGAGAAGGAATGTCGACAACCGCAGGGGGTTTCAGAGAATCCCCACCGATCAGGCGTCCCCTCGGCAGGTTCTGTAGAACGTCCCAGACTGCCAAGTTCGCCATTGGAAAGGCGTCCTAATGTAATGTGTTTACCCTATTAGACGGATAAGGAGAAGAAAGTTTCAACGGCGTAGATTCAATGAAGATGCAAGATATCTCGTCGTAGATATCGGAACCTCAGAGAGAGATCTTTCGATAACAGTTGCGGTAGAGGCATTGCCCTATCCTGTTTTTCGTCCCCCGTACAAATAGACGGAGGCTCTATCCCATGGGGTTTGAAAGAGTTATTTCAACAAATTCCTCATCGGTACATTTATATGAAAATATATCTATTCTGAGAAGAACGAATTAGATATTAAAGAATATATGTTGATCGAATGAATTATGGATCTCGTTTAATGATTAAACATACATATATAATTTTTAAGCTTCTAGCTCCTCGGACATGAAGCGCCTGAAACAAGGCTCGAGGCGCCTGAAGAGCCTGGAACGAGGCGCAAAGCGTCTGAAGAGCCTGAAATGAGGCGCAAAGCGCCTGAAGAGGCTGAAATGAGGCTCAAAGCGCCTAAAGAGCCTGAAATGAGGCTCAAAGCGCCTAAAGAGCCTGAATCGAGGCGCAAAGCGCCTGAAGAGCCTGAAGAGAGGCGAAAAAATGTCGGAGGCTCCTCAAAGGAGTCGCAAATCGCCTGAAGCTCCTGAAAAACAGGCTCGGAGTGCCTGAAGCGCCTGAAATGAAACGAGGCGAAAAGCGCCTGGAGCGCTTGAAGCGCCTGAAACAAGGCTAAAAGCGCCTGAGGCGCCTGAAATGAGGTGCAAAGCGCCTGGAGCGCCTGAAACGATGCGCAAGGCTTCTGAAGCGCCTCAGATGAGGCGCAAAGCGCCTGAAAGCCTGAAGCGCCTGAAACGAGGAGCAAAGCGCCTGAGATGAGGCGCTAAGCGCCTGAAGCTATAAACCAGGATCTTCATCGTATATGGAGTTAGATCCTGATTCTGCGTAAGGTGAAAGACATTCGAGGATTTCTCCTGATAAGGACGGGAGTTGTTGCACAGGCGGCCGTCGCCCTTCTCAGGATAGTCTTAATGCAAGTAATGGCAAGAGCAAGATCGGTTTTTTTTTTTCCTGGCGGGGACTCAAGATGTCGCACAGGCGGCCTTAGCCCTTGTCAGGTTAGAATCGGTACTGCTAAAAGCCCTTCACCTTACGGAAGGAGGCGCTCTCCTCCGGTTGCTCATTCTTCTCCCAACTTGATGGACAGGAAATGGAAGATAGATCGGAATTGGAAGCCAATAAGGGAGCAGGTCTCTCAGTTTATAAGACCTTAGCGACCTTTTTTTTTATTGAAAATTAGTTCATTACTAATAAGACGATATTAAAATCTTCCTCCTTCTAAAATAATGCAACCAACCATTTACAGAAAGAGTGGCAATCGTTTGCAAATTGAACAAGGTTCGTACGAGCTCTCATTCATTGATTAGAGGTCTTCCAGATAATAGAGGCGTAGAATACGGCCTTATCTCCAAGAGGATAAAAAATTTGAGGGATTCTCTTCGATCCGAGAGTTTTCATTGCGATCTCTTTCGACTAATGCTAATTCGTGTTTATTGACGAAAAGAACGGAGAGGGCAAAATTTCCATTCTCTCTCCGCATAGGAGAGGATTTTTCAAGGTAGATGACAATAGTCATGGCCTAGACATAGAATTGCTGCAGATCGTGCTAGAGGGAATGAGGAAACTGTCCTCTTCCGATACCTCTGTGAACCACATAGCGGGTTTTTCTTCCCTTTCAGAGGGAAGAATCACCTTTGTATATATCTGCTATCAAAGAACGCAGTAAAAGGCTATACTCTGTCTCTACAAAGGGAATTGGAGATAGCAGAGGATTAAGATCTTCGGGATCTTATACGATATATACCTTAATATGACGAGTAGGATATCATGTACTTCTAATGGGATTTTTTTTTGTGGCCACAGATTCCATGTTCCGACAAGATGGAACTGCTCCTCATCAAACTTCTTTGAGAAATTTTTATGAGGGAATTCTTTGTTTCTCTGGGTCCTAAACGACCAAGAAGACAAGTGAATTTTTGAGCATTGGAATCTCGCATCAGATTCTATGGAGACTAGACAATGGGTTCTTGCCAGCATAGTATGTCTAGCAAAAGAACTGAAACCCCCTATTCCTGATTCAATGTTTTCAGATAGAGGTTTCGTTGTCCAGGCAGAGTACTTACGTTTTCATCTACAGTAGAATGGTTCAAACGTTTGCCTACCGAGTCTTTGGTATGCGATGACGGCTCGAAATGCTTCCCAGAAGGTGTTCAGAGGGATACAATAAAGAGCTAGAAATCAGGAGTACTCCCAATTTCAGCTCGGAGTCTCCTTCGACTTCCAGGCTTCTTCCCTTCCTTCGGGCAAGGATAGGGAAGATCTGCAACGAGACACCCCTTCAACATGTAAGAAGAGATCTCGTGAGCACGGAAGTATTCAAGAAGGACCCTCCTCGGAGGAAGACTCTTATCTCTTGTACGGTTAAATATCCTATGGTCTACTGGATGTAGCTGATTACAATCACCTCCCCTTACCGGAGAGACCAAAAGCCCTGGTCTTCTTTGGAACAGTGTGATCTCTAAAGCACTTCTTAAGTAACTTGATGATTCCTTCAAACAGCTGTGAATTAAAAGCGCTTGAAGTGCGAGCTTTTAACAATTCTTGTTCTTTCCATAACAATATGTCGTGAGAGACATATTAGCTGTAATTTACGGGAGATGCAACTCTGTGTTGTCTTCTCTTTGCACGAAGGAGGTCAAGTTGACCTATGAGAGATCCTTCTCTCTTGGTTACGTGTCTACGGATACGTTGCTGGGATAGGGAGCCGACACTGATCCTTAACTAGTGAGTTAAAAAATTTTATTTTAACATAAGTATACTATTTTCTTTGGGTTATTTGAAATGAGTTTGGGGATAGCTCTTTTCAAATTAAGCACTAACCTCGTGTTAGGAATCAGGTGATCGGGATCGGTGTTGTGCTCCTTAATTATGCCAGTAGGCATAGGTGTTTTGTCATGTAAGTGGATAGGACCCCTTTGACAAATAAACCATTAGATTCTGTCAAGTAAGTGGATAAGACCCCATTGACAGATCTACAAGAACGCTTAGCCATAGGTCACATCCTCGCTGAGGCTCTTGAGACGAAGCAGACTCCTAGCAATAGCTAGGAGGTCAACCCTTCGTCTAAACACATAGGAACCAAGGTTTTATTATTTATTACCTACAACGTATGTTGTTTACCTGTCTAATCAGTAATTAGCTGTCTCTTACCCACCGCCAAAGGTGCCAATCAGCTAAGTATATATCTGACAGGGAAGTTGAATGTATGAAAATGATATTGTTATTGTACAATAAAGTTTCATACATACTTACCTGGCAGATATATACGATTGAATGGCCCACCCAGCCTCCCCTCAGGAGACAGGTGGAAGAGAAAAATCTGTCCTTAGAAGGTAATAGTTCCTATTCCTGCCACCCAGCGGCAGGCCGGTAGATCACCTGACCTACCTACCTGTAGCAGTGTGCCGCGAAATTCGAATTTCTATCGGGGACGACGGAGTCTATAGCTAAGTATATATCTGCCAGGTAAGTATGTATGAAACTTTATTGTACAATAACAATATCATATTCTGATTGACTTTTGGTTTTGATTTGGCTTGTTGGCTTGGCATACGCGATAGTGGATTTGATTTGGATTTTGGCTTTGACTTTTCTTTAAATACGATGTCTGGATCTAGCTCTGCTAGCTTCAGGGTGTGTGATGTGCAGGAATGTAAGGTGAGGTTACCGAAAGCTTCGGTAGACCCTCATTCGGTGTGCTCGAAATGTCGAGGTCATGTATGTATGTTGAATGATAGATGCATCGAGTGTGAGCAATTGACTGAGGTTGAGTGGAAGGCATATGATTCTTACGTGAGAAAGCTTGAGCGTGATAGAATCGTTAGGTCTTCCTCTAGAAGTGCTTCTGTGAATAGAAGTTAGGGTAAGATTGTATCTTCATTAAATCCTCCTGTAGATTTAATCCAACCTAATCCTGTTGTATTGCCACCGGACAATCAGGAAGTGTTTACGGAAGGAAATGTATTATCTACGATTATGGAGTCGATTCGCGCCCTGGAATCAAAGTGCTTGCTCCTACAATCAAATGTGTCTAAGTGCAATGATAGTGTTAGTGCATCTAGTGTGTGGAGGGGGCGTCAGATCGGTCCCATAATGCCTCCAGGCCTAGGCCTCTGCCGGACTCCCAGGCCTTAGGGAGAGGGCAAGCCGAAAGCCGAAGGAGGGTTACGGGAATTAATATCCGGTCTGACTGCTAGGGTTCGTGCACGAGCACGGGTCCTTAAAGAGTGCTTCTCATCCTTCCTCTCCTCACCGGGGTTGGGACGCTCGGAGGACCTCTCATGGGGAGAGCGGCAGGGGCGCAAGGTGCCGCACAGGCGGCCGTCGTCCTTGTCGCCCTCTTAAAAGAGGTTTTGTTCATGAAACTTACCTGTCAGATATATATATAGCTGTATTCTCCGAAGTCCGACAGAATTTCAAAAACTCCCGGCACACGCAGTGGGCGGCCAGGTGGTTAGTACCCATTCCCGCCGCTGGGAGGCGGATATCAGGAATCATTCCCATTTTCTATTCAGATTTTTCTCTGTCGCGGTAGTGAAAACACCTGTTTCCATTACCTCCGCCTAGGATTTTGAAACTTCATTAGCCGCTTAAGTAGCCTACTTATTTTTTTGAATGATTGACTTGGATTGTGGCTAGGCATACGCTATCATAAATAATTAAAATTTTTTTCATTGCATATGATGTCTGAATCTAGTTAGCCTAGTTTCAGACTTTGTTGTCTGCAACGGGTAAGGGGAGGCTACCGAAACCTTCGGTAGACACTCGCTTAGGATACATGACGTTTACATGTTTTCTTTGTTGAGAGATCATGTAATTAGTGTAATGTTGACTGATTCCGAAAGAGACGTTATAATTCGTATGTACGCAAATTAGAGCGTGATAGAATCAGGAGGTCTTCCTCCAACAGTAACAGAAGTTAGGATAATGAACCTACTAACCTCCAGTAGACTTTATTTTGCCTAACCCTGTGGTATGGCTTACGGGCCTAGAGGGAGTTCTGTGAGAAGTAATCCCCTTTCTATTATGGTGGATTACATCAAGTAAGCTTGAAAAAGTGCTCGCTCTCCAATCAGTGTTGTTGGAGTGTAGTGATGTTGATTTTGCCCCTAGTGTTGTGGAGGGGGCGTCAGATCGGTCCTATAACGCCTCTAGGTCTAAACCTCTGTCGGACTCCCAGGACCAGGGAGGGGGCAAGTTGAAAACCGAAGGAGGGTTACGGGAACCCCCCACCGATCTGGCGTCCCTTCGGCAGGATAAGGCTGCCAAAGATCGTGCACGTGCACGAATCATGAAAGATTGCTTCGCGTCCTCCCCGCAAGGTTGGAGCTCTCGAAAGGACTCGCGCCCTCTAAAAAAGAAGCTTCAGAGAAGAGGATGCTTCACGTCCTCTCTCTCGTCAGGAGGGAGCGTCAGAGTACTGATCTGGCGTCCCTTCGGCTTGACTTAATATCGATAAGCGTGACAAAGACGCAAAATGTCGCACAGGCGGCTGTCGTCTTGGTCAAGAGATTAAAAATGTCCTTAAGGCAGGACCCTCACAAGGACGCCTTTCGAGACATTCAACGCTCTATCGAGAGGAAGGAACGTCTTTACTCGTGTAGCAAGGATTGTTTTCTTGCTTTCCAAGACGCTCCACCTTCACAATTTGCCTCATCGAAGGCCAGGAAGGCCCCTGGCTTCGTTAAGATGGCCACTTCGCTCTCTGCGAAGAGAGCGTTTAAGAGAGTCCAGGATTGGATGGATTCAAGGAAGGTTAAAGGGAAGACTTCGTTTGCACTTCCTCCATCTAGACTGAAAGGGAGAGCTGGGATCTGGTACGAAACAGGAGAAGAAGCAGGATTGAAAGCACCGTCTTCTTCTCAAGGAGATTTCGCCAATTTGGTGGACGCTCCAAGGAGGTCTTATTTGTCATCGGCTAAGGTTTCCTCCTCCCCTCATGGCGCTATGTATACGTTATGTGACGTTCGCTTTACTACGAAACGGGATATTGTTCAAGCTCATAAGCTTGACGTCCGGCAAGCTGATTTGCATAGTCAAACAGCTCGCCAAGAAGCATCTTACTCGTCCCTAAGGGACGCTCTGTCAGCGGACAGAGATGACACTGGACAGACTATCCTAGTTTTCGACAGGAGAAGGGCAAAGAATTCCTCATACCCAAGAACACACAGGCGTCCTTTTAAATGCCCTTCTGCAGTGTCGATGAGCGTGACAAAGACGCAAGATGTCGCACAGCCGGCCGTCGTTTTTGTCAAGAGGGGCGAACGTCCTTAAGACTCGTCCTGATGACGATCACCGTACTTATGCTTAGGACGCTCGCGTTTCATGAGCGGCCCTCCCCTCGCCAGGAAGCCTCTCAAGTTACTCGTGTTGACGCACGTCATTCACTATGACGCTTCCCTTGATGTTCGTCGCTCTTCTATTCCGGACGCTCTTCAAGATTGATAAGCTTTTTGGAAGACGCTCGATGTCTTACACATCTGGACGCTCGCCAGGACGCTAGCGAGGACGCTTTTGAAGACGCTCGGCATCCTACACGTCATGACGCTCGGTAGAGCACTTCGCCAGGACGTTCTTCAGAACGATAGGCGTCCTACGCATCAAGACGTTCGGCAGGATTCCTGCAAGAACGCTCTTCAAGAGGGCGTCGTCGAAGTAGAGGAAGGAGTTTGGTCTCGTCAAGATGTCTACTTCGCTTTCTACGAAGGGAGCGTTCAATAGAATCCATCACTTGATGAATTCCAGGAAAACTGTAAGCAGATTTCGGTGTCATAAAACGCCTTGTCTGCTTTCGGGATTGCGCTGCTGAAGGGGAACATTAAGGTCCTTCCTGTCGTAAGCCCAGTCTCTAATCAGGAATCCTGCTCCTTCCTCGATTTCTGCGGGAATCGGGAAGGCTATATGCTCGAATTCCTGGATTACTTTCCGTCATGCAATTGGGTTAGTTCTCATTGACAAAGTTCTTAATAACATTTTATCGCATAAGCGGATAAGTAACAAAATTTCGAAAGAGCTCTCATTCATTAGTCAGAGGCTCATCCAGGAAAAAGACTTATAGACTACGTCCATGAAGTCTTATGTCAAATATCATAAGAAGCTTGAACTTTCCTTTTCGATCTTCGGTTCTCACTTGAGGATTTCCATTTGAATAATATTATTCCTTTTCTTGGCAAAGAGAATGAAGACAGTCGATTTCCATTCTCTCTCTCTTCCTCGTCGAGGAAAGAATGTAGTAGAGAATTAGATGTTCAAGTGACTGCAATACCTATGTATTTTATCTTCGCGTCATATTACTAATGTAAAGTTCAAGTCATATACGCATATCGTAGTTACCTCTACAGATGGCAACCGAAAGGACTGTTATTTTAAGTGTATTTAATCGGTCCTTCCTGCAAACTTCCAGGAGTTTCCGGTGTAAGGACAATGCTTGAAGGTATTGTTACAACAACACCAACTCAGCTTCTGCATGTAGCGAATTATGTTTCGCTTAAATATGCCTGCTTGAGAATTTTCTTATGATCGATAATAGTAACGAACCTATTCCTTCGTAGAAGAGAGTAGCTGGTAACTCAGGCAGAATAGTGCGAAACGAGAGGTTGCTGTCAGTGTGGATGACGCAGTATATTTAATCGGTACTCCCGGCAACTTTCCAGGAGTTTCCGATTTAACATTTGGTTAATTGAGCGTAATGTTACGACAACACAAAATCAGCTTCTGTATTAGCGAATTCTGTTTCGCTTAAATATGCCAACTTGAGAGTTTCTGTTCAAATAATGGAAAATCTATTCCTTAGATGAATAGAATAGCTGGCAACTCGGCATAAGACTGTGAGAAGGTGAACATAAGCTGCTGCCTGTAACTGTCACAGTGTCTCACACTGTCACCAACTCAGTGTTAGGTAGCTCGTTGTACTGTTCAGTCGGTTACGTCTCTCTCTCCCGTGGGATTGATTTACGAACCGTATCTCTGCCCTACAATCATGACTTTCGCCTCGGGTTGAGGGGATTTCTGGTAATCATGAATAAACGACTTCCTTTTGCTAAGAAATTTTCAACAGAGATATCTCTTAGACATGTTCGGCGCTGCTTACCGCACTGTAACAGAATTCTGTACGAGTCTACCGCAGCATAGCACTATAGTAATGCTCTCCTGCTTATGCAAAGCGCAGCCTTATTAGGGAAGGAAGCATGCTTAGTGAGGGAATGGATGAGTCTGCTGGGACCATTTCCTCGCTGGAGAAGCTTGTTTCCCTGAATAGACTGCAATTCAGACCTCTACAGTTTTCCTACAGGAGAACTGAAATAACATCAAAGATCTAGAGATAATTCTAAACGTCTCTCAAGGGGTTAAGGATCACCTCAGGTGATACTGAGAGGGAGCCAGGCATCCGGACAGAGGTCCTGGCACATAATCTAAAAGAATTGGAAGCAATTTGGTTGGCTCTCCAGTTCCTCGAAGAGTGAGGTTTTGGTCGAGTGGTCCAAATCATCTCGGATAATTCCGCAGCTCTCTCATATCCCAAGAAAAGAGAGATGGTTATCGGCATAGGCACGGAACGTAACGATCCTTAAGAGGTTCGTTACACGATTGCACGTCCGTGCGGATCTTCTCGATCGACGGCAGCAACTACTGACGTTTGAGTAATCCTCGCTTAGAAGTATGTCGAGAGTTGTGGAGACTTTGGGGACGTCCTTTCGTAGATTTTGCAATATTGAAGACGAAGAAGCTTCCTCTACGTTGCGCCCTTATTCTCGATCCGAGAGCGGTAGCAATAGACGCCATCCTATAGTATGGAATGGGGATAGTTGGTTAGCCCTTTTCCCCTATTCAAAAGCTTAGGAAATGTAATAAGATAATCGGATGGCGTCAGAGGGAGTGAGAAAGACGCTGATCGCCCCATGTTGGCCTTCGAGAGGCTGGATTCACAGAGGTCACGTCCTTCAGAGAGCACTTTCCAAGGACCCTTCCCGAGAGAATCGGTCTACTCTAACAGCCTCACTTCGAGAGGTACCTAAAATCTCTCCGCTCTGAGTCTGAATGCGTTCAGACTGTCAAGAAGCGAGAGGATCTTCAAGATTAATTGCAAGTCTCATTGCCAAAGCAAAGCAGTGCTGCATATTTTGCAGTGTACCAATCGGAGTGGGCCGTTTCTGGACATAGGGCAGGAAGAATGACTGTTCCTCCACCTCTGACCTCTGTGAATTACTTTACCGCCTTCCCATTCCGTCTGAAGTATGGGATAAGCTAGCAGTCCCAACTATTGTAGAATACGGAAATATGTTGACGGCCTCTAGGCTCAGAGATTCGGATCTGTCAAACAACAAAGCCCTTCACGATCTTTGAGGTCTGTGGAAATCTTGAAATTTTTTAGATCGAAGCTTCCGGCATGGAACTTAGATGTAGTCTGAAGTTCCTGATGTCAAAGCATTTCGAACCTCTCCTTTCTGTAAACTTAATACACGTAACCAGAAAGGCTAATTTTCTAACCACTCTAGTTGCAGCAAAGATGGTTAGTGAGGTTTTAGCCATCATCAGAGGTTTTGGCTTTAGAGGACATAATTCGGTGTCCTCTAAGCCTTCCGTTCTTGCTAAGAACGAAAACCCGTCTAACCCTTGGCCCAGAGACCTGGAGATCAAGGGGATGGCACAAATTATTGGGCAAGAGCCACAGAGAGTCCTGTGCCCTGTCGGGACTCTCAAGTTTTATCTTGATAAAACTAAAGAAAGTCGAGGTCATTCGGACAATCTGCGGTGTTCCGTAAAAAGACCAGACTTGCCCATGTCGAAGAACGCCCTGGCGTTATTTTTAAGGAGTCTTTCTAAGAGGCTCATTCGTCATGTTTGAACAAAGATTTGAAACCTTTTAAAGTAAATGCTCACGAGGTGAGGGCGCGGCCTCGGAAGCATTTCAACAGAGCATGACACTCAGTAATATCCTGAGTGCCACGCTTGAGCGAAGCAAACTCTGTGTTCGCTTCACACTCCCGACGGGATGTGAAGACGACATATGAGATCTGCGAGTCGCTAGGACCATACTATCCGTAGAAATATTATTGGAGGCAGGAAGCAGCACGAATCCTATCCTATAGAAAAGGGATAGGTGTGCTTTTAACTTTGAAGGGTTGGTCGCTTGAGGCGCATTCCCTTTCGTTAGCCTAGAAGTTATGGGACTAACTTCGATAGGTTAGGTCAGGTGGTGGTTTTAGCTTCGTTGCCCTCACAGTATGGTCAATATGGTCTAGTCACATTGTGGTCACGCTCCCGTTGACAGATCATCTAGAGTGCACCAACTACACAGGTCACTACCTTGTTGGCAACTCTAGTAAAGCAAAAGCAGACTTCGGTGACAGTAATCAAGAAGTCAGCTATGCTAACAGGTAAGGAATCAAGATGTCAATCATCTGCACTTGAGGTGTTTCCTAATCCTTCTATTCTGTCCCTTCCCACCTCCAATGGTGGGATTCAGCTATATATATATCTGACAGGTAAGTTTCATGAACAAAATGTTATTGTTATGATACAATAAAGTTTGTTCATACTTACCTGGCAGATATATATAATTAAAGTACCCACTCACCTCCCCTCAGGGGACAGTGGTATGAAAAATCTGAATAGAAAATGGGAATGATTCCTGATATCCGCCTCCCAGCGGCGGGAATGGGTACTCCACCACCTGCCGCCCACTGCGTGTGCCGGGAGTTTTGAAATTCTGTCGGACTTCGGAGAATACAGTATATATATATCTGCCAGGTAAATATGAACAAACTTTATTGTATCATAACAATAACATTTTAGAGAAGAGGACGCTTCACGTCCTTCTGATCAATATTTGGATTCTCCACCTGAATATTTCATCAGGGGAGGACTCTTTCGAGCGTCCAAGTCGCTCTAAATTTGTTCCTGAGTTGAAGGAAAGGGCATCTCATCGCCCATCTTCTTTCTCCACAGGATTAGTCCTTCTCCTGATCGAGAATTTTCTCCATCAAGGGAAATGCTTTTAGAGATGCAAAAGCAGTTGGCTTCCTATTTTGCGAAGAAAGAGGCAGAACCTAGTCATCGGAGGAAGGATCGGTGGCTGCCTGTTAAGAGGACTAGGCAGTCCCCGGCTCCTTCTCGTTTTTCGGCCTTTGAGTCACCTTCTAGTAGCCGACTCATTCGAGAATGTGAATGCGTTCCTCATGAAAGGGGCGTCTAGGAGAGACGAATTTTGACGGAGACGTGAGTTGCCGCACAGGCGGCCGGCGTCTTTGTCAAAAGGCCGAGAACGCTCAGAAATCCACGACAGAAGTTCACGGTTCTGTTGTACGTTCTGTTTTGCATGACGATAATCAAGACGCTTTTAAAGAAGCGTCAGATAGTGTTCAACGTTCTGTGCATCGAAGTACTCTTCAGGACGTTCGGGAAGACGCTTCTTATGACGCTCGGCGTCTTACGCATCGGAGCGCTCGCCAGGACGCTCGAGCAGACGCTTCTCAGGACGCGCAGCGTCTTGCACATCGGGACGCTCGCCAGGACGCTCGGGAGGACGCCTTGGAAGAACGTTTGAGTCCGAAGCGTCAAGATATTTCGCAAGCCCAAGATATTAAAGCGTCGAAGATAACAAGGAAACAACGATTGGTTACTTCGAACTCTTCTTCAACAAGAGGCACCCTCTTGCGAACAGGACCTCAAGGATTATTATCATCGCGATCTTTGAAGGACACTGCTACTCGAGAGAGAGATTCTTCTAGTGATTCGTGCCCTACGGATGATGAAGAGCCGACAGCGTCAGCGGCTTCAGATTATAAGACGTTAACGAACCTTCTTAAGAACTTGTTCCCGGATAAGTTTCAAGCACCGGTTCCTTGCTCTCCCCCTTCACAATTAGCCTCATCGAAGGCCAGGAAGGCTCCTGGCTTCGTTAAAATGGCCACTTCGCTCTCTGCGAAGAGAGCGTTTAAGAGAATTCAGGATTGGATGGACTCAAGGAAGGCTAAAGGAAAGACTTCTTTTGCTCTTCCCCCATCTAGACTGAGCGGGAGAGCGGGGATCTGGTACGAAACGGGAGAAGAAGCGGGATTGAAAGCGCCGTCTTCTTCTCAAGGCGATTTCGCAAATTTAGTGGACGCTCCGAGGAGGTCTTATCTATCATCAGCGAAGGTTTCTTGGACGATGTCAGAAACAGATCATCATCTCAAAGGAATATTTAAGACGCTGGAAGTGTTTAACTTCTTGGATTGGTGCTTGGGGGCCTTGGATTTACAATCTAGAAGTCAAGACTCTATTTCTTTGGAAGAACTTTCAAGTGTGCTGGCTTGCATGGATAGAGCAGTAAGGGATGGCTCTGATGAATTAGCATCTCATTTTGCTACCGGACTGCTGAAAAAGAGAGCTCTCTATTGCAGTTTTGCGGCGAAAGCGGTTTCTCCTGCGCAGAAGGCAGAATTGTTGTTCGCCCCCTTCTCTACACATCTTTTCCCGCAGTCCATGATTAAGGATCTGTCGGTTAATTTGCAGGAGAAAGCAACGCAGGACCTCTTGACTCAGTCTTCCAGACGCCCTACTCCCCAGGCTTCTACTTCAACCGCGCAAGCCCCCAAGAAGAAATTTAAGCCCTTTCGTGGAGCACCTTCCTCTAGAGGTTTTTCGAGGGGAAGGGGGTCCTTTTGAGGCAAGGCCTCTTCAATTAAGAAAGGAAAAAAATTGACATTTCTGCCCTTCAGGCACCTGTCGGTGCGAGACTCACCTTGTTTGCTCAGGCATGGAGGATGATAGGGTCAGACACCTGGTCCCTAGATGTGATCGAGAGAGGATACAAGATCCCTTTCCTCTCTGCTCCTCCTTTGAGCACGAAGCCGATAGACCTGTCGCCCGCATACCAGCCAGAGAAGCAACAGATTTTGCTCGACCTTCTAGACCAAATGTTAGAAAAGAAAGCCGTAGAAGAAGTCCTAATGTTAGATTCCCCAGGCTTCTACAACAGGTTATTCCTGGTTCCGAAGCAGTCTGGGGGATGGAGACCTGTCCTAGACGTCAGCAGACTGAACCTTTTTGTGAGGAAGGAAAAGTTCAGGATGGAAACGTCTCAGTCTGTGTTAGGGGCTTTGAGACCAGGAGATTGGATGGTGTCATTGGACCTCCAAGACGCTTATTTCCACGTCCCGATTCATCCTCAATCAAGGAAGTTCCTGAGGTTCGTCTTAAAAGGGCAGGTCTTCCAGTTCAGGGCTCTTTGCTTTGGTCTGAGTACGGCACCGATGGTTTTCACTTTCCTCATGCGGAATGTAGCAAAATGGCTTCACCTATCGAAGATAAGAGTCTCGCTCTACCTGGACGACTGGCTAATCAGGTCGTCTTCGGAGTCAAGGTGCCTGGAGGACCTTCAAACGACATTGCAGCTGACGAAGGCCCTGGGCCTAATAGTCAATTACGAGAAGTCCCATCTGATCCCCACGCAGTCCATCGTGTATCTGGGGATTCAGATGGATTCAGCAGCTTTTCAAGCTTTTCCATCAAAGGAACGTCAGCAGAAATGCTTAGAAAAAGTGTCAGCTTTCTTAGGGAAAGAAACATGCTCGGCGAAGGAATGGATGAGTCTGCTGGGAACCATTTCTTCGCTGGAGAAGTTTGTTTCCCTAGGGAGGTTGCACCTCAGGCCACTCCAGTTTTTTCTGGCAGAAAACTGGAAGGACAAACAGAACCTAGACTCGACTTTGGTGATCTCACAAGCGGTCAAGGATCAACTGAAGTGGTGGCAAGATCCAATCAAACATTCAAGAAGGACTGTCCCTCAACCTTTTGAGCCCCGACCTAGTGTTCTCAGACCTCCTCCATGGTGGGCTGGGGAGCAATACTAGGCAAGGAGGAAGTGTCAGGCCTCTGGAGAGGGGAACAGAGGTCCTGGCACATAAACTTAAAAGAGTTGGAGGCCATTCGGTTGGCTCTTCAATTCTTCGAAGAACGATTGGTGGGCCGAGTTGTCCAGATCAACTCGGACAACACTACGGCTCTCGCTTACATCAAAAAGCGGGGGGGACACACTCTCGATCACTGTTCATGGTAGCGAGAGACATCCTTCTATGGGCGAAAGCTCGAAGCATAGTGATCCTAACAAGGTTCATTTCAGGTGTACAAAATGTTCGAGCGGATCTTTTAAGCCGTCAACATCAGATGCTTCCCACAGAATGGACCCTCCATCTAGAGGTTTGCCAAGAACTATGGAAGTTGTGGGGACGACCGCTAGTCGACCTCTTCTCAACCTCGAAAACGAAGAGGCTTCCGATTTATTGCTCTCCAGTTCTCGACCCGGAAGCAATAGCGATAGATGCCATCCTATGGGACTGGACGGGGATGGACGTTTACGCCTTTCCCCCGTTCAAACTCTTAGGAGAGGTAATAAGGAAGTTTGCGGCGTCGCCAGGAGCGAGAATGACTCTGATCGCCCCCTTTTGGCCCTCAAGCGATTGGTTCACGGAGGTCATGTCTCTTCTGATAGACTTCCCAAGAACCCTGCCAGAGAGAGTAGATCTTCTCAAACAGCCCCACTTCGAGAGGTACCACGGAAACCTCTCCGCTCTGAGTCTGACTGCGTTCAGACTATCAAGAAGTTGGCCAGAGCGAGAGGTTTTTCAAGACCAGTGGCAGAGGCTATTGCCAATGCGAGAAGAGCTTCCTCTCGAGCGGTTTATCAATCGAAGTGGGCTGTCTTCAGGAGGTGGTGTAGGAAGAAAGGTATTTCCTCCTCCACGACCTCTGTGAACCAAATCGCTGAGTTTCTCCTGCATTTGAGAAATGTGGACAGACTTGCAGTGCCCACAATAAAAGGATATAAGAGTATGCTGTCAGCTGTCTTCCGTCACAGAGGGTTAGACCTGACAAATGATAAAGACCTTCACGATCTTTTGAGATCGTTTGAAACAACTAAAGTACCGCAACCGAAGGTCCCATCATGGAACCTTGACGTAGTTCTAAGGTTCTTGATGTCGGCTCCGTTTGAACCTCTGCATGCTGCCTCTTTGAAAGACAATACAAGAAAGGCGATTTTCCTAACTGCTCTTGCCACGGCAAAAAGGGTTAGTGAAATTCAAGCAATGAGTAAATATGTGGGTTTCAGAGGACACAGTGCAGTGTGCTCCCTGAATCCTAACTTCTTAGCTAAGAATGAAAACCCATCTAACCCCTGGCCGAAAACCTTTGAAATCAAGGGGTTAGCAGAGTTCATCGGACAAGAGCCAGAGAGAGTCCTGTGCCCTGTCAGGGCTCTCAAATTTTATTTGCAAAAGACTAAAGACTGTCGGGTCCTTCTGAAAATCTATGGTGCTCTGTTAAGAGACCCGACTTTCCTATGTCGAAGAATGCACTGGCATTCTTTTTACGAAGCACCATCAGGGAGGCCCATGCGTCCTGCCCAGATGGTGATCTGAAACTTTTGAAAATAAAAGCCCATGAGGTGAGAGCTGTCGCAACCTCAATGGCATTTCAAAAGAATATGGCACTCAGCGATATCATTAGTGCTACTTTTTGGCGAAGCAACTCTGTGTTCGCTTCACATTACCTGCGGGATGTGAAGACGGCATATGAGAACTGCGAGTCGCTAGGACCGTACCTATCCGCAGAAATGTTATTGGGGGCGGAGCAGCAGCAGAATCCTATCCTATAGAAAAGGGATAGGTGTGCTTTTGATTTTATGGTGTTGGTTTATGGTTGAAGGGTTGGTCGCTTGAGGCGCTTTCCCTTTCTTTAGCCTAGAAGTTATGGGGCTAACTTCGATAGGTTAGGTCAGGTGGTGGTTTTTAGCTTCGTTGCCCTCACAGTATGGTCAATATGGTCTAGTCACATTGTGGTCACGCTCCCGTTGACAGATCATCTAGAACTCACCAGCTATATAGGTCACTACCTTGCTGGAGACTCTAGTAAAGCAGAAGCAGACTTGGGTGACAGTAATCACGAAGTCAGCTATGCTAACAGGTAAGGAACCAAGATGTCAATCATCTGCATGTAATTTGTTTCCTAAAATCCTTCTATTCTGTCCCTTCCCACCTCCAATGGTGGGATTCAGCTATATATATATCTGACAGGTAAGTTTCGTGAACAAAATGTTATTGTCATGATACAATAAAGTTTGTTCATACTTACCTGGCAGACATATATAATTAAGTACCCACCCACCTCCCCTCAGGGGACAGTGGTATGAAAAATCTGAATAGAAAATGGGATATCCGCCTCCCAGCGGCGGGAATGGGTACTAACCACCTGGCTGCCCACTGCGTGTGCCGGGAGTTTTGAAATTCTGTCGGACGTCGGAGAATACAGCTATATATATATCTGCCAGGTAAGTATGAACAAATTTTATTGTATCATGACAATAACATTTTTAAATCTTTGGAAAGTCAAGATTGTTATCAAACTGCTGTTTATAAAAGATGCAATCAAGATATTGAAATGAAATACTGTAGTTCAATATATTGACTTGAAAACTGCATTAGTATATCAATATTTTAGTGCTTCAACCTGTATATTGTTGTACTGTATCCTAAATATACCTATTTCTGGTCTGGTAATAAGAACCTATATATAACTCATAACCTTGAGCTTTTACATTTGAGTCATTAATTTCAGCAAAAACAAGAGACAAGATTCGAAGCATCAGATCCCTGACTGTCGTTGTGCAGCCTGCTGTGGCCAGTGACCATGGGTTTCAAGAACTTCAGTTTGTCAAGATTTCAACCTGTGATAGATCACAACCAGCACTACTTGTCATTGATGGCAAAATTATGCAAAATGTATCTATTGTTAATGAAAGTAAGTTTTCTTGTTTACTTTTCTATGTTTGCACACAAATATGAAACTTCACAATTGGATTCTCAAATGGTAAATGGGACACTACAGTTGCTGATTTTAGATGTATGTTAATTTGCATATGACATGAGAACACATCATTTTACTCTGGCTGTGAAGGAATGAAAATTATGCTAACTGTTACACAGAATTTACCATTATTTTTGTAGTCACCGTTGCCACTATTTGGTATTACTACTGTATATTTATCCAGTATCCAGCTAGGCAGAACAGCACTGATTATCTATGATTGATAGAACAATCTGTTCTTATTGATGGAAAGTATATCTGTATCATCTGATTGAAATTCATCACATATACAATATTAACATTAGTCTCTTTACTTGAGTTTATATGCTGTACTCAGAGGTCGATAAGCATTTGGATTGAATTTCCTACTCCCACAGTGTCACATGAGTGCTAGTTGAGTAACTGTTTCTGTTCATGCAATTGAAAATTAAGTTTTTAATATCTGCCTGAACTTCATCACATATATACATTAACATTAGTCACTATCTTTGAGATTATGCTTTAACCAGAGGCCTTTAAGCATTTGGATTGAATATCCTATTCCCACAGTGCTAATAGAATAGTAATGATTTCTGTTCATGCTATTGAAAATTAAAATTTTTTAATATTTGTTTTGTCATCTAGCTGTAGAAGATATAGTCATCTGTAAACAAATTATCGTTAGTGTGCTACAAGATATGTAATTTCAATTTTCACCTGTTTTTAATGGCATGACTACTGTAATTTGCTATAGAAAAAGATAAAGGTTTCTTATACCTGATTTATTATGTTCTTGAGCGATTGACCCATAGTTTGATGATCATTCCAGGTTGTTCAGATCTGCTATTTCAAGGTGAGGAAATTACCGTTACATCTCCTTGTCTCAGACTGATAGCAGAGGAGGTTTCATTGTTGCCTATTTCTCATAAAGATATAGGTGACTTGGTATCATTCACAGAATACCTTAAACAGCAGCTTATTATGAGAAACTTTGTAATTCAAGCTGATAGTAACATAATTATCCAATACTTAAGTCAAGACATAGTTTTGAAAATTATGTCTATAAGAAACTTTGGATCAGATACAGATGAATGTCAGGTGCCAGCAGAATGTATCTGGCAAACTCGTGTAATGTTTGAAAGCCATTCAAGAACATCAGGTGATAAAGGAAAGCATGAAATAACCTTCAGTGATGTAGGAGGTTACAAGTTGGAAATTGAAAATCTAAAGAAGGAAATAGGAAGGTTATTTTCCATAGAAAAATCTACTGTGAAGGCAGTGAAAGGCATACTAATAAGTGGACCTGCAGGTTGTGGAAAGAGTTTGATTGGGAAAGCATTAAAAAGCGAATATAAAGATAAATTTATCTGCATCGATTTGGATTCTACCAAAAGCAGATTTCAAGGAGAGACAGAGATGAATTTAAGGCAACAGTTCACCAGGCAACTAATAGGTAATGTACATGTCATTGCTTGTTTTAGGTTGTATTTGTATTGGTGTTCATTAGAAAAGGGATTTTGACGTAGGAAAAATCTATTTCTGGGCGAAGGGCCCGTGTCGCCCAGTGAAATAGGTTCCTTTAGCATTATTTCTAAGGTAAAATATTGTTATAATACCAGAGAACCGCTAAATTGGAAATGCCAGAATATTCTGGCTCGCTCACCTTTATTAAAAGGCGTCGGTATGGTTTCTGGGGCGAGTGAAACCACTACCACGGGTCCTTCTCCAATTAGCCTCTCCTACATCAAAAAACCTCAAGAGGAGAGGAGCCGACCTACGGCTCACTACCTGCTACCGTGTAGCTAGCGCCTGTGACGTCATACCTGCAGATAGCACCCAAGCATGGTGCACAGTGGGGGTGGAAAGACAAGGGTGGGATTTCACTGGGTGACACGGGGCCTTCGCCCAGAAATAGATTTTTCCTACGTCAAAATCCTTTTTCTGGGCTTACCCGTGTCGCTCCGTGAAATAGTACCAGAGAATCAATGAGTGGACAGACTGGGAAAAGTAACAATACTGTAGTACTTATTACATCAAGTGGTGCTTTAAAAGATATACAATAAGTTTATGTAAAATTGTTGTTTGGTTATTTTTATTTTGATCAAGAGTGTAAAGATATAGAATTGATATTTGTAACATAAGCATCTTGTAGTTTAATTTTTATGAAGTATATGTGATATATTTTCAATCTGAAAGCTAGAAAACACTAAGTTTTGTCAAGATTGACAACAAAAGCAGTAAAAACATAGTAATGGCTAAGGAATAAAACCACGAACATCGCCCAGTTAATCAAGAGACTATAAGATGCAGAGAGACAAAGTACGTCTTACCAAGGTGTCGGCTACAAAACAGTTTTGGGGATGCTGGGTTAGGTTCAGACTAGGCCAAATAAGGGCACAGTAAGCTAGTGGTTTTCAGTAAAAACAACTGTACAGTCAGCTGAATCACGTCTAATATGTATATGAAGGTGTAGATTTGTATGTTAGGAAAAATATGAATTTTAAATTAAATTTTTTATTTTGTTAAACTTTCCAAATACTGTATTCTTAGACAAACTAATAGGACATGCATATACCATGCAGATATATGTCATTTTTGGGAGGAGTGCACAAGAAGAAAGCAGCTTGGGATGTCCAAAAGGTTTGACCTCCATTGTTACACTAATCTTCATCAGTGATTTCTCAGTTGCCTCATGGACAATAATTATTGCCTGGTTGAAATAGGTGAGATTGAAATGTATGATTACAAGAGTCAATATCCCATTAAGAAATAACATTGAAAAAGTACTTTGGGTTGACATCTTTCAGATTTATTTTCCTGTAATTCTTATCAGTTTTGAATAACATCAGTACCTTTGTGACAAATGAGGCTGTATCTGTGTTTATGCCATACCACTTTCTCTGCTTTGGTTGCTGTTTTTTTCCATTGTATAAAACACTGTAAGTTGATTAGATATTTGTAATGTTTTGTGAATGTTTATTCTTCTTTGTTCATTTTGCAATAAACCTCAAATAGTATAATTTTGCTGCTGCCATCCTACTGTTGGTTAGTATTTTAGTTCTTGTAGTTCTGAAGTCAAAGTTTAACTAATTAATTATGTTTGAAAGTTTCTTTTGACAGTTTTAGTGTGTGTAATGTTTATTGGTCTAGTATTGTGTTTAGTATACAGCAATAGAAACAGGTTGTTGGCTTTTCCTGCTTTGAGGTAGCAGCTAATAAGTCATAACTAGTGTTTTAGGTAGATCAGGTATCAATTTAACTTGCATTATTTATGTAAACCCTGTATCACTACCCTTGGATTGTGCCCTTCTTCTTATGGTTTTCCTGAATTTCATGCTCATATAGTACTGCTTATGATTATAAATGGGACTGGTGCATCACGAGGTTCCAAGCCTGGTCAGTGACCAACATCCACCTTGTATACGCATGAGTGGTCAGAGGCCACAGATTCCTTGCTTTACAATCTTTGATTGTTTTTAACCGGTTTCCAGCTGGTGCTAGAAGATTATCCTATCAAGACCAAGGTTGGTTAGCTCTGAAAAACACAAATTTATTATAAACAATTTCATATTCATATAATATAGTGAGATTTAATCTGATGGTGGATAGAAGAGTATGAAAGTAAAGAATTATTGGGAGTCAGCACATGGTTTCATTGTCATGTAACTTCATTTTAAATGTCAGCATAGCTCAATATTTGTATAAAAGGATTCTAAGAGATTTTATATTTTCTTTCGTTTCATAGAGCACCTTGCCTTGTTTTCATTGATGACATAGATATCCTGTGCACAAGCCGAGATCGAGGTGATAACAGTGGTATCGTGACAACGTTACTTCATCTTATTGATGGTCTTAATACATCTGCAGATGGTTAGTAATAATCTTGGAGTTTTTACATAATATACTAATATCAAGTGATTCTCTCTCTCTCTCTCTCTCTCTCTCATATATAATAACATTTTTTAGTATTTTCTTATACTATTACTTGAAGTAGTACTGTAGTTTAAACAACCCACACAATACTTCTTAAGTGTATCAGGTTGTTAGTCCATAACTGGTTACACAAGCTTTTTTTTTATTAAAAAACTTAAATCACTGTACTTAAGTCCGATTATTTCATCTGTGGCCTCTGTTATTAATGTATATATTATTTTTTTAAAATTTAGTGCATAATGTAGTAATAGTATTTAGACCTATGTGAGTAATAAATTGAGGCAATAAGATGGAAGAATAATTTTGTAAATACAGTATGTAGTAAAATGTACCATTTATTCATTGCATCTGTAGCTCATCATTGTCCTTGCTTTTATTTTACTTCTACTACACATGCTTGTTTTATGATTATTGAAAACTATCACATTCTAGATCCTCATGCACTCAGAATAGATTTTTTTTTATATCTTTCCTCTTTATCATGTAGGTGTGTACCTAATATGATGTGCATGATTACTTTAATATGAATGCAATGCTATTCCATTCTTGCTCTCATCCTACTTTCTGATTTATGTTTTCCCCAGCATTTTTCTTTTATGTATTTTCCTATTTTTCTTCCTTCTTCTTGTCTCTGTAATATACGTATATCATATCTGTTTACGTGTAGAGATGCAAACAGACCATTCATGTCATCAGCAAGAGAAGTTTCAACCATAATACTGCTATCTAGTTAATATTTTGATACCAAAAGCAATGATATTGTAATATGTACTGTAATAACTTTTGCATTGCAGGGATACTTGTTGTTGCAACTGCAACTAAACCTCAAACTCTTGATGCTGCTTTAAGAAGACCGGGCAGGCTATCATATGACATATTCTTGTCAGTACCCGAAGAATGTGACAGAGAAGATATTCTTCAAAAAATGTTAGATAAGTAAGTATTTTTATGGCATTTCAAGGAATGAAGCCAAAAATTGCTCTAGAGAAAAAAAAATAAAGATGTTTATGGAAAAGAATGTCTTTTTATTATACAAGAATGAGCAGATTTTTTTCACCTTTACATGTTATAATGATCAGAACAAGCCATTCCTCTTTGCACTGCTTGCATGCAAAGGTTTGATAAGAAATTAACTAAAGAGAAAAATTTTATATAGTGGTGCCTGTCTATATTAGCTCTTTATTTGCAGATATTTTAGATATAGATATAAAGAAATTTTAGTGAGTTCACCTTGTTTGTTGACTTGCCATGAATATACTGTATGTTTAAAGTGTTGAATTGACCTCCGATAGATATATTTGGAAGAAGGAAACCAATAATTCCCTGAAATTGTATTTTCCTTTAGGAAAACAAGCTTCTGAATTGTAACAAATTTTTACCAGCCAGCATGACTTTATCAAGGTCATGAAATTGCTAAGGCCTAATAGCAGAGTTATGCTAAATGCCAAAAAGAAGTGTTACACTTAAGCCAAAATTAGGACTATTTCAGACTTGCAGGTATTTTAGAAGGGTTTGGTTCAAAATCCCGAATCTTAAAATCCTGAATGTCAAAATCCCGAAACTTAAAATCCTGAATGTATTAAAATCCTGAATTATCAGAATCCCGAAATTTAGATTCCCGAAAGATCAGAATCCCGAAAACTATAGCCATTCTCCATTCCTTAAGTTTTTTTTTCTCTTTTTTTATTCTTTCTTTCTCTCTCTCTCTCCCTTTTTTGTGTAATTCCCTATCTATATAGGTGATTTACAGGATATTTTATAATTTCAATTACATACCCCTTACACACCCTGTACAAATTTTACTTAGTATTTGTTATTCGTTCTATCTTCTTATTCAGTATTTTACTGAATATGGCTTTATTTTATTTTATTTTTGTTTGTTTGTAGGCCATTGCCAGCTCTCTCTCTCTCTCTTTTCATATATTCGTTTGTCTGAAATTATCGGTAATTGTCCCATATGCAAGGAAACCAGGGATTTGTCCGACATCATTAAAGGATTAACTTTGTGGGGAAATTTAAAACAAAAAAGAAAAAGAAGAAATACCTTTATTTCAACACCTTTACAAAACAGTATTTGAATCATTGAGAATACATTAAAACTAGAATATGGAAATATTTTAAAATGGAAAGATTATGAGCAATAGCCCAAAGATAGTTCATAAGATCAGGTCAGTTTTCACGATCGTTAACTATATTTTGTATCCTTTCTTCACGACGGATAACACATTTTTTTCTTTTTGGACAAGACTCGCCTCGCAGAATGCGTTCACATTCATTCATTACGTGCTGCTGCTCTTTTTGAAACTCACCAATTATGCGATAAACACTGACATGCGCATTGCCTACTAGATTTTCCCATTGCCTGTGCCATGCTTCGACATTGTTCTGGGTACGAGGAAATCCACTTTGGAAGCATTCATACAGAGACCACAAATTTGGTGGAAACAATGGAGGCGATCGAACAGCTACACCGTTGCGCAGATATTTTCTTATTCTGCCATGCACATAATTAGTTTCAAACCAATCGACAACTTCATGAGCTTCATCAGGCAGATGCAGTTTCAGTTCATCGAAAGCTCCTGGTATTTCAGCAGATGGAAGGAATGCTAATGCAAACAAATGACGTAGTTTTAGACTGAAATTTTCGTCGTTACCATATCGTATAGCTAATCCACTTGACTGAAGTCTGCGCCAAATGCACTGGCCAAAGTGGAAAAAACAGACTTTATTGGTAACCGCTTCAAATTCACTTTTTGTGGCTTTGATTACACTTAACTCTTGATCTGTCATTATGACTCGAGGGTTTAAACACAATCCATTCTCGTCTGCAAAGTATACCAAATCTGTAAATAACCGTTTATAAAATGACTCACTTTTTCCTGTCATTAGAATATATGCTAGCGGATATGTTCTAGAGGTATCTGAGCAAACAGGGGCATGAATTGTATAAAGTTGATAAAAAATTGTGGGGACAGTTTTGAAGGTTCCGTCCATGATCCACATTGAAGCATGTGCTAGTTTCTCTACACTAGCTTTAGTGGTAAACATTAGAAGTCTCTCTCCCTCTAGAGTCGAATCCTTCACTAAAAACAATTCAGCATTTAATGTTTTTTGCAGCACCAGAGGAACTTCTATATCAATAATAGTCTTTGGTTCTGGAAGATGATGAGCTTGCCGAATTCTTTTAATCTTTTGACGAAGTGCATTTTTTGATGGCAAACATGGAACAATTTCCGGGTTAGCAGTGGTTGTACACGATTGTATAATCTGACATGGGGCATCTTTTGTGTTTTTAGCTTGGTTTTTTACTTCACCTATGATCTTCGAAACATTCGCTGCACTTGCATTGGATGAATGGTTGTGGTCTACAGTTTTTTTAAGAATATGTTGTCCATTTGAAAATATGGTTATTGCTCGGCCTTTGCAATTAAGCAGTTTCCTACTTTCACAACACCAGTAGTATCTATTGTTTAAACTTTTCTCTTTCACCATTAAATAGCCATGTGCATTTAACTTATTAAAACCTTTTAGTATTTTGTGGACCACAATGGAGAAGTGACTTTATGATAACACAGGAACAGACTAAACTAAAAGACATCGTTGCAAGAAGCCTAAAATGGTAATTGCCCCAAGCTCGTACAAGAGAGGGAGAGAGAGATGGTTAAGACAAATGGATAATTATGATAATTCGGGATTTTGATAATTCAGGATTTTAATTCATTCGGGATTTTAAGTTTAGGGATTTTGACATTCGGGATTTTGATCGGAACCCATTGTAGAATTAAGTTGCCATAGGATGTACTAGTATAACAAGTTTAATCTTATATATTACTTGTGCGTATAATACCAGTAGGTGTACTTTTTACCCATTTTATTTTATGCATGAATATA
>NC_061088.1:18924448-18950538 GCF_015104395.2 Macrobrachium nipponense | reverse complement strand
TATATTCATGCATAAAATAAAATGGGTAAAAAGTACACCTACTGGTATTATACGCACAAGTAATATATAAGATTAAACTTGTTATACTAGTACAGCCTATGGCAACTTAATTCTAAAATACCTGCAAGTCTGAAATAGTCCTAATTTTGGCTTAAGTGTAACACTTCTTTTTGGCATTTAGCATAACTCTGCTATTAGGCCTTAGCAATTTTATGACCTTGATCAAGTCATGCTGGCTGGGTAAATATTTGTTACAATTCAGAAGCTTGTTTTCCTAAAGGAAAATACAATTTCAGGGAATTATTGGTTTCCTTCTTCCAAATATATCTATCTGAGGTCAATTCAACACTTTAAACATACAGTATATTCATGGCAAGTCAACAAACAAGATGAACTCACTAAAATTTTCTTTATTTCTATATCTAAAATATCTGCAAATAAAGAGCTAATATAGACAGGCACCACTATATAAAATTTTTCTCTTTAGTTAACTTCTTATCAAACCTTTGCATGCAAGCAGTGCAAAGAGGAAAGGCTTGTTCTGATCTATTATAACATGTAAAGGTGAAAAAAATCTGCTCATTCTTGTATAATAAAAAGACATTCTTTTCCATAAACATCTTTATATTTTTTTTCTAAAGCACTTTTTGGTTTTATTCCTTGAAATGCCATAAAAATACTTACTTATCCAACATTTTTTGAAGAATATCTTCTCTGTCACATTCTTCAGGTACTGACAAGAATATGTCATATGATAGCCTGCCTGGTCTTCTTAAAGCAGCATCAAGAGTTTGAGGTTTAGTTGCAGTTGCAACGACAAGTATCCCTGCAATGCAAAAGTTATTACAGTACGTATTACAATATCATTGCTTTTGGTATCAAAATATTAACTAATTAGCAGTATTATGGTTGAAACTTCTCTTGCTGATGACATGGATGGTCTGTTTGCAATCTCTACACGTAAACAGATATGATATACTTATATTACAGAGACAAGCAGAAGAAAGAAAAATAGGAAAATATATAAAAGAAAAAAGGCTAGGGGAAAACATAAATCAGAAAGTAGGATGAGAGCAAGAATGGAATAGTATTGCATTCATATTAAAGTAATCACGCACATCATATTAGGTACACATCTACATGATAAAGAGGAAAGATATAAAAAAAATCTATTCTGAGTGCATGAGGATCTAGATGTGATAGCTTTCAATACTCATAAAACAAGCATGTGTAGTAGAAGTAAAATAAAAGCAAGGACAATGATGAGCTACAGATGCAATGAATAAATGGTACATTTTACTACATACTGTATTTACAAAATTATTCTTCCATCACATTGCCTCAATTTATTACTCACATAGGTCTAAATACTACTACTACATTATGCACTAAATTTAAAAAAAATAATATGATATTGTTAAGATACAATAAAGTTTGTTCATAAACTTACCCTGGGCAGAATTATATCTATAGCTGTTATTCTCTGAAGTCCGACAGAATTTCTAAAAACTTACGACACACGTAGTGGGAGTGGGAGGGTGGTTTAGTACCCATTCCCGCCGCTGGGAGGCGGGTATCAGGAACCATTCCCATTTTCTATGCAGATTTCTATCTCCACTGTCTCCTGAGGGGAGGTGGGTGGGTACTTAAAATATATATATCTGCCAGGTAAGTATGAACAAACTTTATTGTATCTTAACAATATCATTTTGTTCATGAAACTTACCTGTCAGATATATATATAGCTGAATCCCACCTTTGGCGGTGGGAGAGACAGAAAAGGATTTAGGAAACATATATATGTAGATGATTGACATCTTGGTTCCTTACCTGTTAGCATAGCTGACTTCGTGATTACTGTCACCCAAGCCTGCATCTGCTTCACTAGAGTTACCAACAAGGTAGAGACCTGTTTAGTTGGTGCGCTCTAGATGATCTGCCAACGGGGACGAGACCACAATGTGACTAGACCATGACCATACTCAAGAGGACAACGAGCAAACCACCACTAAGTTAGCCTAATCAAATACTCCCATATGACCAAAGGCTAAAAGAAGGGAAGACCGCATCGGCGGCCGACCCTACAACCATAAACATTACGAACATTAAAACTCACCTACCCTTTTTCTATGGGAAAGGATGAGTGCTACCTCCTGCCCCCAAGATAGTGTCTGCGGCGACGTATGGTGTGTCCCGTCCAAGAGAGTAACAGTTCTCATATGTCGTTCTGACCTCCCGTAATAGTGTCGAGGCGAACACCGAGTTACTTCTCCAAAAAGTTGGCACTTAAAATATCTTTGAGAGCCATATTTTTTCTGAAAGGCTATAGAAGTCGAAATAGCCCTTACTTCATGAGCGTTAACTTTTAAAAGCTTAAAGTCACTATCTTGACAATAAGCGTGCGCCTCCTTAATGGTGTTCCTCAAAAAGAATGCCAGTGCATTCTTAGACATGGGCATATTAGGCCTCTTAACCGAACACCATAAGTTCTCCGCAGAACCTCTACACTCCTTTGTCCTACGAAGATATTCTTTAAGAGCCCTAACAGGACACAGGACTCTTTCTGGCTCTTGACCAATGATTTCTGCCATACCTTTTATTTCGAACGTCCTAGGCCAAAGGGTTGGAAGGTTCTCATTCTTAGCCAGGAATGACATACTCAAAGAGCAGATTGCATTATGCCCTTTGAAGCCGACGTGTTTACTAATCGCCTGTATCTCGCTAACCCTCTTCGCCGTCGACCAGAGCAGTTAGGAATACAGTCTTCTTTCGTCAAATCTCACAAAGAGGCAGAGTAAATAGGTTCGAAGCGGCTTGACGTTAAAAACTTGAGAACCACGTCCAGATTCCACGAAGGCAACTTAGCCATCGGTACCTTGGTGGTCTCAAAAGATTTCAGTAGATCATGAAGGTCTTTATTATTAGCAAGGTCAAGACCTCTATGTCGAAAAACTACAGACAAGACACTTCGTAGCCTTTAATGGGTTGACACTGCAAGCTTTAAATCTCGTCTGCGATAAAGAAGGAAGTCGGCGATCTGGCTCACAGAGGTCGTGGTAGAGGAAACTCCTTTCTTCCTACACCAGCTCCTAAAAGCTGCCCACTTCGACTGGTAAACCGCGATTGACGAAGGTCTTCTCGCGGTGGCGATAGCTTTAGCCACAGGTTTCGAAAAACCTCTCGCTCTGGCCAACTTCTGGATAGTCTGAACGCAGTCAGACTCAGAGCGAGAGGTTTTTGTGGTACCTCTCGAAGTGGGGCTGTTTGAGTAGATCTCTCCTTAACGGAAGAGATCTCGGAAAATCCACTAGGTAGGACATCACCTCTGTGAACCAGATCGCTGCAGGCCAAAAGGGGGCGATTAACGTCAACCTCGTCCCCTCCGAAGCTGTGAACTTTCTCATCACTTTCCCCCGGAATCTTGAAGGGGGGAAATGCTAGAGGTCTATGCCCTCCAATCCCATAAAACAGGGCGTCTACTGCTACTGCCCCCGGATCGAGAACTGGGGCGCAGTAAAGAGGAAGTCTCGTCGTCCTTGCGTTGCAAAAACGTCCACCAAGGGGCATCCCCAAAGACTCCACAGCTCCTAGCATACGTCCTGATTGAGGATCCACTCTGTCGGCAGCAACTGACCTTGTCGACTGAGGAGATCCGCCCGGACGTTCTCGACTCCGGCAATGAACCTTGTCAAGATCGTGATCTCTCTTGCCTTCGCCCAAATCAGAATTTCCTTCGCTAGAGCGAACAGGGAGCGAGAGTGAGTTCCTCCTTGTTTCTTCAAGTATGCCAGGGCTGTGGTATTGTCCGAGTTGACTTGAACCACTCGACGGGAGACTTTGTCCTGAAAGAACTGGAGCGCTAATTGAACCGCTGCCAGCTCCTTGAAGTTGATGTGCCAGACTACCTGTTCCTCTCTCCAGGTGCCTGACACTTCCTCCCCCCCTAGTGTTGCTCCCCACCCCGTGGATGACGCGTCGGAGAACAACACTAGGTCGGGGTTCCGAAGCTTGAGGATATGCCCTCTGAGAGCTTTAAACGATTGAGCCACCATCTTAGATGGCTCTTCACCATCTTCTGAGCTGGTTGTTAGGCTCAATATCGAAGTTGTCCTTCTCTGTCCAAAAAAAAAATTGTCCGAACAGGAAGAACTGAAGAGGTCGGAGATGTAGCCTCCCCAGGGAAACAAACTTCTCCAGCGAGGAAATGGTCCCCAGCAGACTCATCCATTCCCTCACCGAGCATGAATCTTTCCCTAGAAAGGCTGACACTTTCTCTATGCCTTGTTGCTGACGTTCCTGGGACGGAAAAGCCCGAAAAGCCACTGAATCCCCAGATACACGATGGACTGTGTTGGGGTCAGATGTGACTTTTCGAAGTTCACCAGAAGTCCCAGGGACGCAGCTAAAGACAGAGTCGTTTTCAGGTCCTTCAGGCACCGGGTCTGCGAAGAAGCTCGTATGAGCCAGTCGTCCAGGTAGAGCGAGATCCTGATGTTGGAAAGATGGAGCCACCTCGCCACATTCTTCATTAAGATGGTGAACACGAATGTGGGCCGTACTCAGACCGAAACAAAGAGCCCTGAACTGAAAAAACATTTCCTTTCCTTTCAGGACGAACCGAAGGTACTTCATAGACTGGGGGTGTATCGGGACGTGAAAGTATGCGTCCTGAAGATCGAGTGATACCATCCAATCCCCCGGTCTTAAGGCCCCCAGAACTGACTGAGGTGTCTCCATCTTGAACTTTTGCTTTTCTATATAGAGGTTCAGACGACTTACGTCCAAGACTGGCCGCCACCCTCCCGATTGTTTCGGAACAAGAAACAATCTGTTGTAAATCCTGGCGTAGCCAGGTCTAAGACCTGTTCCACTGCTCGTTTCTCGAGCATCTGCTCGAGCAGATCGAAAAGAATCCTTTGCTTTTCTTGAGGATACGACGGGGACAAGTCCCTGGGAGTGGAAGTCAGAGGGGGAGGCTTTACGAACGGAATCTTGTACCCCTTCTCTATGATGTTGAGAGACCAGGTGTCTGCCTCTCTTTCTCTCCAGGCTCCTCCAAACAACTGAAGCCTGGCTCCTACGTGACTGAAGGCACGCATTCTCACTCTTGCCCCTGGACTTAGCCGGGGCTCTACCTCTAGGAAGACCTCTTCCTCGGGATACAGATCTAGCTGAAGATCCTCCACGAAAGGGCTTCTGTTTCTTAAAAGACTGAACTCCTGAAGACGTGGAAGGGACAGCAAGGAGACTCTCGACGACTGCGTCAAAAGGTCTTGAGTAGCTTTCTCCTGCAGACTTACTGCCAGATCCTTCACCAAAGCCTGGGGGAAGAGATGACTCGAGAACGGCGCATACAAAAGTTCTGTCTTCTGTGCGGGAGAGACAGACTTAGCCGCAAAATTACAATACAGCGATCTCTTCTTCAACACGCCTGCTGAAAAATGAGATGCTAATTCCTCTGAGCCATCCCTGACGGCCTTGTCCATGAATGACAAAACACTGGACAGCTCCCCCAAGCTGATCGAATCTGGCTTACGCGACTGGTTGTCTAGTACTCCGAGACACCAGTCTAAGAAGTTAAATACTTCTAAGGATCTAAACAGACCCTTCAACAGATGATCCATCTCTGACGTAGTCCACGACACCTTCGCTGAGGCTAACAGAGCTCTTCTTGAAGCATCTACAACGCTGGCGAAATCTCCCTGTGCTGACGTCGGAACCTTCAAACCTAACTCCTCACCGGTTTCATACCACATCCCTGCCTTACCGCTAAGCCTAGACGGAGGCAGGGCGAAAGTGGTGCTTCCTTTAGCTTTCCTAGTCTCCATCCAAGTGTTAACTTTCCGGAAAGCCCTCTTGGTAGACAAAGACGTTTTCATCTTAACAAACCCTGGTGTCTTCTTAGCTTTCGACGACGAAAACTGCGATGGAGGAGAAGGAGGAGCAGCAGGAAGGAAGGTATCTCCAAAAGAATCATGGAGCAGCCGAGCCAAAACTTGATAGTCTGAAGAAGACGACGTCGAGGGTTGTTCTTCATCAACCTCCTCCGAAGAACAGCTCATTCCCCTTCTTCCTTTACCCGAGTTAAACTCCGAAGAAAGAGGTAGAAGACCTTTCCCTCCAAGTCTCCTATCAGACCGATGACGAGAAGAAGAGGGTAACGTATCCTTAACAGAATCGTTAGCCGATACAGGAACAGCAATCACAACTTGAGTAGAACGCGAAGTAGAAGGAAGAAGTGTAGCGTCATCTAAAGACTCGGGAATAACGTCCGATCGAGAGCGAACTTCCGTACTCGCGTCCAAGACGCTCTTACGACGATGTCTAATAGCGTCCCATGCGGAGCGTCTAACCTAGCGTCCCTCCGAGCGTCCAACGAAGCATCCAAATCAGCGTCCAAGTGAGCGTCCAACGAAGCGTCCGAAGAAGCGATGAGCGGAGCGTCCCTCCTAGCGTCCCTCGAACGTCTCTACGATCGTCCCGCGAAGAGACAGGAATTGACACTTGACGAGCGTCCCGATGAACGTCAACACAAGCATGACGAAAGGGCGGAGCGGTGCGTACCAAATTGCCGTCCGTCAGAAACTAAAGCATCTTCATCAGAAACGTCGATGTCGGAACGCCGAGCGTCCTCACGTCGAGAAGAGGCAGAATGAAGAAACCTCTCTCTCTCCTGACGTTTACTTCCACCTCTAGACAAACGCTGGGGAGAACGAAGTCTAGACGACGAAATACCATGAAACGGGGACGAAAGACGAGCAGGCGGAGAATGACTGTCTTTGATCTCTTGATCGGAAGTCTATCGTCCTTCTTACGGCCAGAAAACCGTTTCCTTCTGCTTAAGTAAAGCATCCAGTTGTCGCTGCATAGCAAGGATTACCTCCGTCTGCGAAGGATCTATACGAGGAGAAGAGCCATGCCTGCGAGAAGGTGAGGGGCGAGGGGACGCCTTCTTCCTTCTCCTCAGGAACAAGCCTTAGCTCTAGAGCGACTGGGGCGCTCAAAAGACGTCATCATCGGAAGACGACCTAGCCTTCTTCTGGGGCGGAAGGACACGCTTTCCGGAGAAGAATGCCAATCCGACAAAGCATGACGTGAAGCGTCCTGATCTTGAAACGTCCTCTTCAACGGTCACGAATCCGAACGAGATTCCCACCCCTTGCGCGGGGAGGACGCGTCGGAAGACGAGAAACAATCCTTCAGGACACGTGCTCGAGCACGCTCCTTAGCAGCCTGGGAAGCGTCAACAGGTACTGCTGAAGGGACGTCAGATCGGTGGGGGATCCCCGTAACCCTCCTTCGGCCTTCGACTATGCCCTCTCCCTGAGTCCTGGGAGTCCGGCAGATGGGGGGTCCCAGCCTAGAGGCGCTATAGGGCCGATCTGACGCCCCTCCACTTCACTGGGGGCACTATCACTACACTTAGCACTTTCCCTGTTTTCAAGGGCTAGAACCTTAGATTCCAGGGTTTTCAAAGAATCTAAAATAAGCGAAAGGGCATTACCCTCCGCAGACACCACTTGAGGGCCCGAAGGCAACACTACGGGGTTAGGAGTCACAAAATCTAAAGAAGGGTTAGAAGGGGTTACATTATTACCTGTCTACTACCCCGATTTACTCCTGGAGGAAGACCTCCTGATCCTATCACGCTCTAATTTATTTACATAGGATTCATAAGTCTTCCATTGAGCATCATTCAAACTTTCACACTCCGTGCAGCGAAAATCATACCTACACACTTGCCCCCTACAACCTTTACACACTGTGTGAGGATCAACCAAAGCTTTTGGTAACCTCACCTTGCATTCGTCTTTCATACACACTCTGGCACTAGCCGAACTAGAACCTGACATATTTAAGGAAAAAACCAAGCCAAAATCAAAAACAATCCAAAGTCACGTATGCCAAGCTATCGATCCAATAACAAATAACCAAAAAGTCAAGAGGATACTCAAGCAAAGAAAGTTTTCCAAAATCCTGAGGCGGAGGTGCTGTAAACAGATGTTTACAACACCGGCGACAGAAGAAATCTGATAGAAAATGGGAATGGTTCCTGATACCCGCCTCCCAGTGGCGGGAATGGGTACTAACCACCCTACTCCCATTACGTGTGTCGTAAGTTTTTAGAAATTCTGTCGGACTTCAGAGAATACAGCTATATATATATCTGACAAGTAAGTTTCATGAACAAAATATACATTAATAACAGAGGCCACAGATGAAATAATCTGACTTAGTAAGTACAGTGATTTAAGTTTTTTAATAAAAAAAGCTTGTGTAACCAGTTACGTACTAACAACCTGATACACTTAAGAAGTATTGTGTGGGTTGTTTAAACTACAGTACTACTTCAAGTAATAGTATAAGAAAATACTAAAAAATGTTATTATATAAGAAAGTTCTTGGGGCCAGAGAGAGAGAGAGAGAGAGAGAGAGAGAGAGAGAGAGAGAGAGAGAGAGAGAGAGAGAGAGAGAGAGAATCACTTGATATTAGTATAAATTATGTAAAAACTCCAAGATTATTACTAACCATCTGCAGATGTATTAAGACCATCAATAAGATGAAGTAAAGTTGTCACGATACCACTGTTATCACCTCGATCTCTCCGGGCTTGTGCAGGATATCTATGTCATCAATGAAAACAAGGCAAGGTGCTCTATGAAACGAAAGAAAATATAAAATCTCTTAGAATCCTTTTATACAAATATTGAGCTATGCTGACATTTAAAATGAAGTTACATGACAATGAAACCATGTGCTGTCTCCCAATAATTCTTTACTTTTATACTCTTCTATCCACCATCAGATTAAATCTTACTATATTATATGATGAATATGAAATTATATAATAAATTTGTATTTTTCATAGCTAACCAACCCTTGGTCTTAACAATAGGATAATCTTCTAGCACCAGCTGGTAACCGGTTAAAAACAATAAAAGATTTTAAGCAAGGAATCTGTGTCATCTGACTTATGCGTATACGAGGTGGATGTTGGTCACTGACCAGGCTTGGAACCTCGTGACACATCAGTCTCATTTACAATCATAACCAGTACTATATGAGCATGAAATTCAGGAAAACCTATAAGAAGGGCACAATCCAAGGGTAGTGATACAGGTTTACATAAATAATGCAAGTTAAATTGATACCTGATCTACCTAAAACACTAGTTATGACTTATTAGCTGCTACCTCAAAGCAGGTAATCTATAAACAGGAAAACCCAACAACCTGTTTCTATTGCTGTATACTAAACACAATACTAGACCAATAAACATTACACACACTAAAACTGTCAAAAGAAACTTTCAAACATAATTAATTAGTTAAACTTTGACTTCAGAACTACAAGAACTAAAATACTAACCAACAGTAGGATGGCAGCAGCAAAATTATACTATTTGAGGTTTATTGCAAAATGAACAAAGAAGAATAAACATTCACAAAACATTAAAAATATCTAATCAACTTACAGTGTTTTATACTATGGAAAAAAACAGCAAACCAAAGCAGAAAAAGTGGTATGGCATAAACACAGATACAGCCTCATTTGTCACAAAGGTACTGATGTTATTCAAAACTGATAAGAATTACAGGAAAAATAAATCTGAAAGATGTCAACCCAAAGTACTCTTTCAATGTTATTTCTTAATGGGATATTGACTCTTGTAATCATACATTTCAATCTCACCTATTTCAACCAGGCAATAATTATTGTCCATGAGGCAACTGAGAAATCACTGATGAAGATTAGTGTAACAATGGAAGTCAAACCTTTTGGACATCCCAAGCTGCTTTCTTCTTGTGCACTCCTCCCAAAAATTACATATATCTACATGGTATATGCATATCCTACTGGTTTGTCTCAGAATACAGTATTTGGAAAGTTTAACAAAATAAAAAATTTAATATAAAATTCATATTTTTCCTAACATACAAATCTACACCTTCATAGACATATTAGACGTGATTCAGCTGACTGTACACTTGTTTTTACTGAAAACCACTAGCTTACTGTGCCCTTATTTGGCCTAGTCTGAACCTAACCCAGCATCCCCAAAACTGTTTTGTAGCCGACTCCTTGATAAGACGTACTTTGTCTCTCTGCATCTCATACTCTTGATTAACTGGGCGATGTTCGTGGTTTTATTCCTTAGCCATTACGTACTATGTTTTTACTGCCTTTGTTGTCAATCTTGACAAAACTTAGTGTTTTCTAGCTTTCAGATTGAAAATATATCACATATACTTCATAAAAATTTAACTACAAGATGCTTATGTTACAAATATCAATTTCTATATCTTTACACTCTTGATCAAAATAAAAATAACCAAACAACAATTTTACATAAACTTATTGTATATCTTTTAAAGCACCACTTGATGTAATAAGTACTACAGTATTGTTACTTTTCCCAGTCTGTCCACTCATTGATTCTCTGGTACTATTTCACAGAGCGACACGGCCAAGCCCAGAAAAGGGATTTTGACGTAGGAAAAATCTATTTCTGGGCGAAGGGCCCAGTGTCACTCAGTGAAATCCCACCCTTGTCTTTCCACCCCCAACTGTGCACCAAGCTTGGGTGCTATCTGCAGGTATGACGTCACAGGCGCTAGCTACACGGTAGCAGGTAGTGAGCCGTAGGTCGGATCCTCTCTTCTTGAGGTTTTTTGATGTAGGAGAGGCTAATTGGAGAAGGACCCGTGGTAGTGGTTTTACTCGCCCCAGAAACCATACCGACGCCTTTTAATAAAGGTGAGCGAGCCAGAATATTCAGGCATTTCCAATTTAGCGGTTCTCTGGTATTATAAATGTTATTGTTAGTATACAATAAGGTTTTGTACATACTTACCTGGCAGATATATACTTAGCTTACGTCTCTGACGTCACGACAGAATTCAAAACTCGCGGCACACGCGACAGGTAGGTCAGGTGATCTACCTTACCCGCCGCTGGGTGGCGGTTGTATGAACCAATCTCCCTTTCCAGCCAGATTTTCTCTTCCACCTGTCTCTTGAGGGGAGGTTGGGCGGGCCATCAATCGTATATATCTGGCAGGTAAGTATGTACAAAGCCTTATTGTATACTAACAATAACATTTTTGTACATGAACTTTCCTGTCAGATATATACTTAGCTGATTGACACCCTTGGTGGAGGGAAAAAGACAGCAATATTAACATGGAAAAAGGGGGAAACAACACCTGTTGTAGGATGTAAAATACAACCTTGGTTCTTACCTGTTTAGGCAGAAGACTTCATAGTTACTGTCTATTGGTCTGTGTTGCCTGAAGAGCTTCAGCGAGGGCGTGACCTACAGCTGATAGACTCTTTGGGTCTATCAAAGGGATTTGGTATCCGCTTACTTGATAGAATCCAAGCAGGATCTTGTCAAAGGGGATTCGCCCTCTTATATGACAGAACCTAACCACTATCATTGCAAGGAGCTCAAACATAAACTGATCACCTAACCAATCTAATCATTGTTAGACATACGACATAAAGAGGATGCCTACCCGCATGCTCTTTCAAACAACCAAAAAACTTACAAAACTAAACAAGGGGAAAAAATACACTACAAAGGATATGTCTCAGCTCCCTGCCCCAGCACCGAATCCGCCGCCATACGTATGGGCCTAACACAAAGCACTTTTTTTTCATACGTGATTTTGACGTCTCTCAGATAGGTTCGCGAAGACTGAGTTGCAACGCCAGAATGTTGCTTTTCATAATATTACTCAGAGACATGTTTTTATTGAAAGTTAATGAAGTGGCAATAGCTCTTACCTCATGAGCTTGACCTTCAGGAGCTTGATTGACTTTCATCACATGTCACATGTGCTTCTTTCACCAGGCTTCTGATGAAGAAAGAAAGCGCATTCTTAGATAAAGCCCTCCTTGGATCTCTTACAGAGCACCAAAGGTTGACATCATTGCCCTTAAGTTTCTTCTTCCTCTGAAGATAAAACTTTAGACTTCGCACTGGGCAAAGCGACCTCTCTGCTTCCTCCCCTACTAGGGCAGATAAACCTTGGATTTCAAAACTCCTAGGCCAAGGATTTGAGGGGTTCTTGTTCTTGGCCAAGAACGAAGGCAAGAAGGCACAGATCGCTGCATCTCCTTTGAACCCCACTCTCCCTTCTAGTGCATGGAGCTCACTAATCCTTTTGGCGGAAGCCAATGCCATGAGAAAAAGTGACTGACTTTCTCGTGAGGTCTCTAAAAGAGGCAGACTGAGGCGGTTCGAACTTAGGGGACCTAAGGAAACGCAGCACTACATCCAGATTCCAACTCGGAATCTCTGACGAAACCTTCTTGGATGTTTGTTTTCTGAAATGTTTAGGTCTCTGTGCCTAAACACTGCAGCCAGCATGCTACGATATCCTTTAATGGTTGATACCGCCAGTCCACCTTTTTCCCTAAGGAAAAGTAAGAAGTCTGCTATTTGGGTTACAGAGGTACTGGAAGAGGAAAGGTGATGATTCCTACACCACCTCCGAAAGACGTCCCACTTCGATTGGTAGACTCTAAGGGTAGAGGGCCTTCTTGCTGCTGCGATAGCTGTTGCAGCTCTTGCAGAAAACCCTCTCGCTCTGACCAAACTTTTGACAGTCTGAAGCCAGTCAGACTGAGAGCAGGGAGGTTTCTGTGATACCTGTCGAAGTGGGGTTGTCTGAGCAGATCGATCCACTGTGGCAGGGATCTCGGAATGTCTACTAACCATTCCAGTACCTCTGTGAACCAGACTTGTGCGGGCCAGAAGGGAGCTATCAACGTCATCCTTGCTGCCTCCGATTCTGCAAACTTCTTGAGAGTTTCTCCCAGTATCTTGAAGGGAGGAAAAGCATACGTGTCTAGGCCCTTCCAATCTAGGAGAAAGGCATCTATTGACACTGCCCTCGGGTCTGATATAGGAGAGCAGTAGTTGTCTATCCTCGCATTCTTGGCTGTGGCGAAGAGGTCTATGTGAGGCCTGCCCCATAGTCTCCACAGGTCCTGGCAAACATCCTTGTGAAGAGTCCACTCCGCCGGCAGGACTTGATCTTTCCTGCTCAGGAGGTCTGCTCTGACGTTCTTTTCTCCCTGTACGAACCTGGTAAGGAGACATATCTTCCTTTCCTCTGCCCACAGCAGAAGGTCTTTTGCTGTCTCGTACAGGGAGAAGGAGTGAGTTCCCCCCTGCTTCCTGATGTATGCCAGGGCCGTGGTGTTGTCCGAGTTTATCTGAACTGTCAAAGCTAGGACGAAGGGCTCGAATGCTTTCAAAGCTAGCCAAACAGCCATCAGCTCTTTCTTGTTGATGTGCCAGGCCACCTGTTCCTCCTTCCAGGTGCCTGACACTTCTCTTGAGCCGAGCGTCGCTCCCCAACCTGTTTCCGACGCGTCGGAAAACAACACTTGGTTGGGGTTCGGTATGTGAAGGGACATCCCTTCTGCAAACCTGAGAGGGTTCGGCCACCAAGAGAGGTCCTTCTTGATTTCTCTTGAAATCTTGAAGGAGAACTCTAGGTTTTGAGAAAGACAACGCCAGTTCCGATATAGAAAGAACTGGAGAGGTCTGAGGTGCAACCTTCCTAGAGAAAGGAATTGCTCCAACAAGGAGAGTGTCCCCAGCAAACTCATCCACTCCCTCGCTGTGCATACGTCTTTCTCTAGAAAGTCTGTGACTTTCTCTGAACATCGGGCTATCCTTTCTGGAGAGGGAAAAGCCCGAAAATCCAGAGAAACCATCCGAATCCCCAGATAGATACAATCTTGACTGGGGATTAACTGAGACTTTTGGAAGTTCACCAAAAGTCCCAGAGAACTCGCCATGAAAAGGGTCTTTTGTAGGTCCTCCAAACATCTTTTCTGTGACTTGGCTCTGATAAGCCAGTCATCCAAGTAAAGGGACACCCTGACTCCCTCCAAATGTAGCCATCTTGCTACATTTTTCATTAGTCCTGTGAAAACCTGAGGGGCTGTTGAAAGGCCGAAGCACAAGGCCCTGAATTGGAATATACTTCCTCCCATCATGAACCTGAGGTATTTCCTTGAAGAAGGATGGATCGGCACATGGAAGTAAGCGTCCTGAAGATCTAGGGACACCATCCAATCCCCTGGACGAAGAGCCGCCAACACTGAGGATGTCGTTTCTATGGCGAACTTCCTCTTTTCTACAAAGAAATTCAGGGCGCTTACATCCAGAACCGGTCTCCATCCTCCTGAGGCTTTTGGAACTAGGAAAAGGCGGTTGTAAAAGCCCGCTGAGCATGGGTCGCTCACTAGCTCTATCGCCTCTTTCTCTAGCATTTGTTCTACTGCCAGAGTAAGAGCTTGGCTCATGATGGGATCCCTGTACTTGGCCACCAACTCCCTCGGAGTCATCGTCAAAGGTGGTCTTGCTGAGAAGGGAATCAGATATCCTTTTCGGATAATCGAGAGGGACCAGTTGTCCGCTCCTCTCTGTGCCCAGACTTCTGCGAATCTTAGTAGCCTGGCACCTACTGATGTCTGGAGGACTTCTTTCCTACTTTTTCGCTCTGGTAGAGCGAGAGAAGGATCTTCCTCTCTTGAAAGATCTATTACCTCTTGAGGTAGAGGCTCTAGAAGGAGGGCCCCCTCGAAAGGGCTCCTGTCTAGCTGGAGTCTCCTTCCTAGCCTTAGTCTGGAAGGTCGTTCTAGGTTTCCGGGCAGACTGAGCGAGCATATCTTGTGTAGCCTTCGCAGAGATAGCTCCAGAGATGTCCTGAATTATCTTCTTTGGAAAGAGAAGAGGTGAAAGTTGTGAATATAGAAGCGAGGCTCTCTGAGCATGAGAGACTGACTTGGTCAGAAAAGAGCAGAAGACCGATCTTTTCTTAATAACCCCTGCTCCAAACAGGGAGGCTACTTCGCTAGATCCATCTCTCACTGCCTTGTCCATGCAAGTAAGGACACTGTTGAGATCCTCGGGCGAAAGGGAATCCGGGTTCTGAGTCCTTCTAGCTAAAACCTCTAATGACCAGTCAAGGAAGTTGAAGACTTCCAAGACTCTGAACATTCCCTTCAACAGGTGGTCAAGCTCGTTCATTGCCCAGGTAGTCTTAGCAGACAAGAGGGCCGAGCGTCGGGAGGAATCCACCAGTGAATAGAAGTCCGCGTCTGCAGATGAGGGAAGACCCAGGCCTAGGGGTTCTCCAGACTCATACCAGAAACCAAGTTTTCCCGTAAGCTTAGAGGGAGGGAAAGAAAAAATAGCCTTCCCTTTCTCCTCCTTAGAAAGAAGCCAATCACCAAAACCTCTCAAAGCCTTTTTCATTGAGATGGTTGGTTTCATTCTCACACAGGAGGAAACCTTTGTCTTCTTTGATGTCGAGAATAAGGAGAGAGGAGAAGGAGAAGCGACCGGAGTAAGCGCGTCTCCAAACTCCTGAAGAAGGAGGTCTGTCAGGATCTTGTAAGACGAGACCGAAGAATCCTTTACCACGTCCTCGTCTGAATGTTCCTTCTCATCTACCGAAGAACCTTCGGCTTCTATACGAGAGCAGGCGGACTTCTCTAAAGAAGTGCGCCTATCCTGTGAGGAGTGTCTGGCAGCCATCTGGCGCCTATCAGGAGGAGCCAAAGCTTTGGGAGAGCTCCTATCGAAGGCGTCCTTCCTACTCCGATGAGGGAGTCCTCTGTGTTCTTGTAGTCTGTCCCGAGAAACACGGGAGTCCAAAGGGGAGCGCCTGCTAGGAGAGGAGAGCCTACTATGTTCAAGGCGCCTACCAGACTCTATGCGCCTGTCAAGAGGAGAGCGGCTACCTGGCGAACTGCGCCTAAAATGAGAGGAGCGCCTGCTAGGCTCTTGGCGCCTACCAACAGGAGAGCGAATCCCTGGAGAAGAGCGCCTACTAGGTGACAGGCGTCTACCAGGATCCAAATACCTAGATCGAGAAGCGTGGGTCTCTGTAAAAGCTTGTCTACCAGAAGAGAAGCTTCTTTCGGGCTCTTTACGCCTGACATGAACAGAGCGGCTAACAGGCGAATAGCGCCTATCAGGAGAGTAGCGCCTATCTTCAACACAGAGCTTGTCAGCAGGAGAGCGGCTACCTGGGGAGTAGCGCCTACCAGGCTCTAGGCGTCTGACAAAAGGAGAGAGCCTGTCTCTAGAAGTGTCCATGCAGGGGGAGGCTCTCTTATCCGGAGATTGGAGGTTCTTCGGAAAGGAGCGAGAAGTAGAAGCCGTGCGCTTATTCTTAGAAGAGCGCCTACTAGGAGCTTGATCCTGTTCCAGGGGAGAAATGAAGTCACCAGGAGAGAGCTTCCTGGGCGATTGGCGCCTGGAAGATGACTGGCGTCTGCCAAGGGAAGAGCGCCTCACTCTATCCGCTGGTACAGGAGAGAGAGCAGACTCCGACTGAGAAGGCAACCCAGGAGAAGGTAGCCTAGACTTCTTGACGGGAAGAGAGACGTCCTTCTTACGACGAGCGCCTCCCGCCAAGGAGCCCGCAAGAGCCGAAATCTGAGCTTGCAGCCCCGCAAGAATCCGAGCCGGAGATCTTGCAAACTCCTCCACAGGGGACGAGGTTCGAAGCCTACTCTGAGGCGAGTACTCCTGATCCCTCCTGGGTTTCTTGATGTCCACCTCAGGCTCCTCCGGAAAACACTCAGGGCTGGAGGAAGGGCGCAAGGAAGGGTGCAAGGAGCCTTCCAGGCTCTCTTCAACGGTCGAGAGGTATCCGAGGCGCTCCATCCTCTTCTAGGAGAAAGCGAAGAAGAAGAAGAGAAGCATTGTCGCAAAACCTCCTTCTTGGCGCGAATTAAGGCAGCCTGGGAACGAGCATCAGGATCTACCGAGGGGACGCCTGACCGGTGGGGGTTCTCCCTAACCTTCCTGCGGCTGTTGACTTTCCTCCTCCACTGGGACTGGGAGTCTGGAAGAGGTCTAGGCCTGGAAGCATTAAGGAGCCGATCAGACGCACCCTCCACTGCACAAATCACTTGCACTATCACTCTTACCTTGCAACGAACGAATTTTCTTCTCCATGCTAAGGATCGTGGCTCTCATGGTTGCCACTTCCGAAGGCGTATCTTTGGGTTCGATGCAGGGAGCAGGAGCTGAAACGGGAGAAGGATCTAGTGCTACAACAGGATTATCTACTTCTAACTCGCTAACACGAGACTTACTAGAACTTCTAGACGAAGCTTTTCTCACCCTGTCTTTCTCCAACTTCCTTAAGTAGGAAGAAAGAGACTTCCATTCACCCTCATCCAACTTCTCACATTCATTACAAGGATTAATAAAAGAACATTCATTACCCCTACACTTCAAGCATACTGTGTGAGGATCTACCGCTGTTTTCGGTAGCCTCACCTTGCATTCATCCATAGAACACACCCTAAACATAGAAGATTTCTTAACCTCTACATCAGACATCTTGAACTCAAAGAAAAATCCAAACCAATATCAAAAACAATCCACAAGCGCGTATGCCAAGCCAACAAGATCAGGTACTTCACCGAAAGTCAGTCCAAAGATATCCAAGGCAACGAGAAACGAATTAAACTATCAGGAGGTAACGACCACAGGTGTAGTCGAAACCGGCGACAGAGAAAATCTGGCTGGAAAGGGAGATTGGTTCATACAACCGCCACCCAGCGATGGGTAAGGTAGATCACCTGACCTACCTGTCGCGTGTGCCGCGAGTTTTGAATTATGTCGTGACGTCAGAGACGTAAGCTAAGTATATATCTGACAGGAAAGTTCATGTACAAAACAATATTTTACCTTAGAAATAGTGCTAAAGGAACCTATTTCACTGGGCGACACGGGCCCTTCGCCCAGAAGTAGATTTTTTCTATGTCAAAATCCCTTTTCTAATGAACACCAATACAAACACAACCTAAAACAAGCAACGACATGTACATTACCTATTAGTTGCCCTGGTGAACTGTTGCCTTAAATTCATCTCTGTCTCTCCTTGAAATCTGCTTTTGGTAGAATCCAAATCGATGCAGATAAATTTATCTTTATATTCGCTTTTTAATGCTTTCCCAATCAGACTCTTTCCACAACCTGCAGGTCCACTTATTAGTATGCCTTTCACTGCCTTCACATTAGACTTTTCTATGGAAAATAACCTTCCTATTTCCTTCTTTAGATTTTCAATTTCCAACTTGTAACCTCCTACATCACTGAAGGTTATTTCATGCTTTGCTTTATTATCTGATGTTCTTGAATGGCTTTCAAACATTACACGAGTTTGCCAGATACATTCTGCTGGCACCTGACATTCATCTGTATCTGATCCAAAGTTTCTTATTGACATAATTTTCAAAACTATGTCTTGACTTAAGTATTGGATAATTATGTTACTATCAGCCTGAATTACAAAGTTTCTCATAATAAGCTGCTGTCTAAGGTATTCTGTGAATGATACCGAGTCACCTATATCTTTATGAGAGATAGGCAACAATGAAACCTCCTCTGCTATCAGTCTGAGACAAGGAGATGTAATGGTAATTTCCTCACCTTCTTGAAATAGCGGATCTGAACAACCTGGAATGATCATCAAACTATGGGTTAGTTGCTCAAGAACATAATAAATCAGGTATAAGAAACCTTTATCTTTTTCTATAGCAAATTACAGTAGTCATGCCATTAAAAACAGGTGAAAATTGAAATTACATATCTTGTAGCATACTAATGATAATTTGTTTACAGATGACAATATCTTCTACAGCTAGATGACGAAACAAATATTAAAAAATGTTAATTTTCAATAGCATGAACAGAAACCATTATTCTATTAGCACTGTGGGAATAGGAAATTCAATCCAAATGCTTTAAGGCCTCTGGTTAAAGCATAATCTCAAAGATAGTGACTAATGTTAATGTATATATGTGATGAAGTTCAGGCAGATATTAAAAATTTAATTTTCAATTGCATGAACAGAAAAAGTTATTCAACTAGCACTCATGTGACACTGTGGGAGTAGGAAATTCAATCCAAATGCTTATAGACCTCTGGGTACAGCATAAACTCAAGTAAAGTGACTAATGTTAATATTGTATATGTGATGAATTTCAATCAGATGGTACAGATATACTTTCCATCAATAAGAACAGATTGTTCTATCAATCATAGATAATCAGTGCTGTTCTGCCTAGCTGGATACTGGATAAATATACAGTAGTAATACCAAATAGTGGCAACAGTGACTACAAAAATAATGGTAAATTCTGTGTAACAGTTAGCATAATTTTCATTCCTTCACAGCTAGAGTAAAATTATGTGTTCTCATGTCATATGCAAATTAACATACATCTAAAATCAGCAACTGTAATGTCCCATTTACCATTTGAGAATCCAATTGTGAAGTTTCATATTTGTGTGCAAACAGAAAAGTAAACAAAAATCTTACTTTCATTAACAATAGATACATTTTGCATAATTTTGCCATCAATGACAAGTAGTGCTGGTTGTGATCTATCACAGGTTGAAATCTTGACAAACTGAAGTTCTTGAAACCCATGGTCACTGGCCACAGCAGGCTGCACAACGACAGTCAGGGATCTGATGCTTCGAATCTTGTCTCTTGTTTTTGCTGAAATTAATGACTCAAATGTAAAAGCTCAAGGTTATGAGTTAAATATAGGTTCTTATTACCAGACCAGAAATAGGTATATTTAGGATACAGTACAACAATATACAGGTTGAAGCACTAAAATATTGATATACTAATGCAGTTTTCAAGTCAATATATTGAACTACAGTATTTCATTTCCATATCTTGATTGCATCATTTACAAACAGTAGTTTGATCTTGACTTTCCAAAGATTTAAAAATAAATATTTAATCTTGCAACTATTAAATATTGAAATATGATATTGTTATTTTACAATAAAGTTTTGTACATACTTACCTGGCAGATATATACTTAGCTTACGTCTCTGACGTCATGACAGAATTCAAAACTCGCGGCAAACGCGACAGGTAGGTCAGGTGATCTACCCCACCCGCCGCTGGGTGGCAGGTGTATGAACCAATCCCCCTTTCCAGTCATAATTTTTCTTCCACCTGTCTCCTGAGGGGAGGCTGGGAGGGCCATCAATCGTATATATCTGCCAGGTAAGTATGTACAAAACTTTATTGTAAAATAACAATATCATTTTTGTACATGAACTTTCCTGCCAGATATATACTTAGCTGATTGACACCCTTGGTGGAGGGAAAAAGACAGAGCTAACAAGGAAAAAGGGGAAACAACATCTGTTGTAGGATACTAACAAACCTTGGTTCTTACCTGATAAGGCTGAAGACTTCATAGTTACTGTCTATTAGTCTGCAAAGCCTGAAGAGCTACAGCGAGGGCGTGGCGTGACCTACAGCTGAAAAGACTCTTTGGGTCTACCGAAGGGATTTGATATCCACTTACTCAGTAGAATCCAAGTCGGATCATGTCAATGGGGATTCATTCGCCCTCTTAAATGACAGAGCCTGACCACTACCAATGCAGGGAGCTCTAGCACAAACAGATCACCTAACCATTCTAATGTTAGCAATACGAATAGAAAGAGATGCCTACCCGCATCCTCTTTCAAACAACCAAAAAAACACAATACAAACAATAGGGGAAAAAATTTACAAAGGATATGCTTCAGCTCCCTGCCCCAGCACCGAATCCGCCGATACATACGGGCCTAACGCGAAGCACTTATCGTAAGTAATCTTGACGTCTCTAAGGTAGTGGTTCGCGAATACTGAATTGCATCTCCAGAATGTTGCTTTCATCAGATTCTGGAGTGACATATTCTTGTTGAAAGCCAAGGACGTAGCAATGGCTCTTACCTCGTGAGCCTTGACTTTCAAAAGCTTGAAATGATCCTCACCGCAAGCCAAATGTGCTTCCTTCACGAGGCTTCTAATAAAGAAGGACAAAGCATTTTTAGACAATGGTCTACTGGGATCCTTTACAGAGCACCAAAGTCTGTCCTTAATGCCCTTAAGAGACTTCTTCCGCTGGAGGTAGTATCTTAAAGTCCTCACAGGGCAAAGAGTTCTTTCCGGCTCTTCCCCTACCAGGGGAGCTAAGCCTGGAACCTCAAAACTCCTTGGCCAAGGATTTGAGGGGTTCTCGTTCTTAGCTAGAAAAGAAGGAAGGAAGGAACAAATCACGGAATCTCCTTTGAAACCTACCCTTCCTTCTAGAGCATGAAGCTCACTAACTCTCTTGGCAGATGCTAAAGCCAAAAGAAACAGAGCCTTCTTCGTAAGATCCTTGAAAGAAGATGACTGGGGAGGATTCGAACTTCGAGGACCTCAGGAAACGAAGAACCACATCCAGGTTCCAGCTCGGAATTTGAGACGAGGGTTTCTTGCAAGTTTCGAAAGATCTTAGCAGATCATGTAGATCTTTGTTGTTGGAGATATCTAAGTTCCTGTGCCTAAACACAGCTGCTAACATGCTCCGATATCCTTTGATGGTCGAAACTGCAAGACCGCATTTTTCCCTGAGAAAAACCAGGAAATCTGCGATTTGGGTCACAGAGGTACTGGAAGAGGAAAGCTTCTGGTTTCTGCACCAACGGCGAAAGACGTCCCACTTCGACTGGTAGACACTAAGGGTAGAGGGCCTTCTAGCTGAGGCGATAGCCTTCGCTGCCTTAGCTGAAAACCCCTTCGCTCTGACAAGACTTTTGACAGTCGAAAGCCAGTCAGATTGAGAGCGGGGAGGTTTTTGTGATGCCTGTCGAAGTGGGGTTGTCTGAGCAGATCTACTCTTTGTGGAAGAGCTCTTGGAAAGTCCACCAGCCATCCAGTACCTCTGTGAACGAATCTTGGGCCGGCCAGAATGGAGCTACCAGCGTCATCCTTGTCGCTTCCGAGGCCGCAAACTTTCTGAGTGTTTGACTCAGAATCTTGAATGGAGGAAAAGCATAGACGTCCAGACCTCTCCAGTCTAGAAGGAAAGCATCGACTGACACTGCTCCTGGGTCCGAGATCGGGGAGCAGTAGAGGTCTATTCTCTTGTTCTTTGCTGTCGCAAAAAGGTCGATATGAGGTCTGCCCCATAACCTCCACAGTTCCTGGCAAACTTCTGAGTGCAGAGTCCACTCCGAGGGGAGCACTTGATTCCTCCTGCTCAGGAGATCGGCTCTGACATTCCTTTCTCCCTGTACGAACCTGGTGAGGAGAACGATCTTCCTTGCCTGAGACCACAACAGCAAAGTCCTTCGCTGTTTCGTACAGGGAGAAAGAGTGTGTCCCCCCCTGCTTTCTTATGTAAGCCAAGGCTGTGGTGTTGTCCGAGTTGACCTGAACTATAGCATTTCGGACGTGGGGCTCGAAGGCTTTTAACGCCAACCACACTGCCATCAACTCTTTGTTGTTGATGTGCCAGGACACCTGTTCCCCCTCCCAGGTGCCTGACACTTCTCTTGACCCTAGGGTCGCACCCCAACCCGTCTCCGACGCGTCGGAAAACAATACTTGGTTCGGGTTTGGCATGTACAGAGACAGACCTTCTGCAAATCGGAGAGGATCTGTCCACCACAGAAGGTCCTTCTTGATTCCTTTTGATATCCTGAAGGAGAATTCCAGGTCTAGAGAGAGACACCTCCAGTTCCGGTAAAGGAAGAATTGGAGAGGTCTGAGATGCAACCTTCCTAGAGAAACGAATTGCTCCAGCGAGGAAAGTGTCCCCAACAGACTCATCCACTCCCTCGCTGTGCATGCATCTTTCTCTAGGAAGGTCGTTAGTTTCTCTTGGCAACGAGCAATCCTCTTCTGGGTGACGGATATGCCCGAAAATCCGGAGAAACCATCCGAATCCCCAGATATATCAGCTCTTGACTGGGGATTAATTGTGACTTCTGGAAGTTGACCAGAAGCCCCAACGAACTTGCTAAAGTCAGTGTCTTTTGTAGGTCCTCCAGACATCTTTCTTGTGAGCTTGCTCTGATCAGCCAATCGTCTAGATAGAGAGACAGCCTCACTCCCTCCAAATGTAGCCACTGCGCTACATTCTTCATTAAACCCGTGAAAACTTGAGGGGCTGTCGAAAGGCCGAAGCACAAGGCCCTGAATTGGAAGATCTTCCCTCCCATCATGAATCTCAGAAACTTCCGTGAAGAAGGATGGATAGGCACATGGAAGTAAGCGTCCTGAAGATCTAGGGACACCATCCAGTCCCCTGGATGAAGAGCCGCCAACACTGAAGAAGTTGTCTCCATGGCGAACTTCCTTTTTTCTACGAAGACATTCAGGGCGCTTACATCCAGAACCGGTCTCCATCCTCCTGAGCTCTTGGGAACTAGGAACAGTCTGTTGTAAAAACCCGCAGAATGAGGATCTTTCACTAGTTCTATCGCCTCCTTCTCCAGCATAAGATCTACTGCTAGAGAGAGGGCTTGATTCATGATGGGGTCCTTGTACTTGGCTACCAACTCCCTCGGAGTCGTCGTCAACGGAGGTCTTGATAAGAAGGGAATGAGGTAGCCTTTGCGGACAATCGAGAGTGACCAGTTGTCCGCCCCTTTCTTGGCCCAGACGTCGGCAAACTTCAGAAGTCTGGCACCCACTGATGTCTGGAGAACTTGAATCCTACTTCTTCCCTCTGATGGATCTAGAGAAGGTCTTCCCTCGTTTAGTGGGTCTAGATCCTCTAGAGGAAGAAGCTCTGGCAGGAGGGACTCCTCGAAAGGGCTCCTGCCTAACTGGAGTCTCTCTCTTGGTTTTAGCTTGGAAAGAAGAGTGAGGCTTCCTGGTAGACTGGGCTAGCATGTCCTGTGTAGCCTTAGCTGAAAGGGCACAAGAAACATCCTGAACGATCTTCTTAGGGAAGAGTTGAGGAGAGAGCTGAGAATACAGGAGAGAGGCTCTCTGAGCATGCGATACTGATTTCGTCAGGAACGAACAGTAAACAGATCTCTTCTTGATCACTCCCGCTCCGAAAAGTTAAATTACAACCACAACAAGCCTCTAGACGTCAAGGAAATGAAGTCTTGGTGAGGGTCAGGTTGAGTAAACACAAGGAAATGAATAAAAGAACATACTGGAATATAAACACAAATGAGCTTAATCAGATACGGGCAAAAGAGCTAGGCTCTGATGTGGATGGTTTACAATGTTTTTGGTTCTGTCTTTAAGGATGGTATAAAAAAATCATTATTATCAATTATTATTACCAATCTATAACTAGACATTCATTTCATAGACTAGTGGTGACATTACAGGAGCATCAGTTACCTGCTAACTGCACTCTACTTCTGATTTCATTGGCAATCACAGTGACCAATGCAGTATTTATAGTTGTTACTTTAAACTTGTGACAGTTCCTCATTGGATGAGTGGTTTTTGCGCTCGGCTACCAATACGGTGGTCCAAAGTTCGATTCTTGGCTCGACCAACAAGGAATCAGAATAATTTATTTCTAGTGATAAAAATTCACTTCTCGATATAATGTGGTTCAGATCCCACATTAAGCTGTAGGTCCCATTGCTAGGCGACCAATTGGATCTAATCCTTCGGGCCAGCCATAGGAAAGCTGTTAATCAGCTCAAGTGGTCTGGTAAAGCTAAGACATACTTAACTTTTTAAACTTGTAATAGTTCACTTTAAAAGTACAGTAGTGCTTGAAATTATAGAAAATTGTCAAGATTCTGAAGAATTCCTCTCCACATCAAGTCTACCATTTTTGTTCAAATGTACTAACCTACTTTTAGGATCTTACATTACTTAATACAATACTACAAGTTTCACACAAGTTGTGAACCTATAAAAAATTCTTAATCTTTCCTGACTTAAAAGAAGACCTCCTGTTATCAAATCAGTGGCTTTTGCCATTCCCTTCTTTGCAATACTGAGAAAGGTTGATGAATCTCTATGATGAGTGAAGTTTCTCATGTTTTTCAAACATTTCATCATGAATATCCACTGTATCAGATAATCTTGGTTTTCATTACTCTGTATATCTCATCTTGAACAAACAATATGGTCATGCAATAATTCAAGGAATTATATTTAGTACATGGTTTTATCTTGCTTGTACGTATTTGGATTTCAGTACCACAGTGTGCCCATGAAATAATATAATACATGAAGTCTACAGTAAAATACAACTTTCACTTAATAGTTAATCTTTGGAACCAATTTCAAGACTTGAAGAAAAAATATTCTGACACATCTAATAAATTTCTTATCACTGATCTTGCAAATAGTTTTTGGTAATATTGCTCAATTAGCTAACTTAACATACTTTGTAAGATGCTTCATCATTCTAATCCTTCTTCTAACTATGGTTACATGTTGGCTTGTAATAATACAGAAGGAGTAATAAGAAGAATGAACCTTCCATGCAATACAAGTTGATGTTCAACATGAATATGCACCAAACTAGACCAGACTCATGGTGGATTATTTTCAAAATAGTACTGTTTAACATCACCTCACAGCAATATCGTTATAATATAAAATACACAGAAATTTAATGAAAAGTTATAGTACTTCTAAGTCAATAGACTTTCAATGTACTTCAGGTGGAAACTCACTTTTTAGTGATTCAAAGGCAGTAAAGTGGACTTTAGTTCGAAGATCTGGGCTTGCATTCTTTGAACGTTTTTTGTTTTTCTTGCCTGACTTTGATGTAGTGTTGTCTGCCATTTCTAGGACAACATTAACCTGTAGACATGAAAAAAAAAGAATAAACATAAAAAGTCTTAGATACTTATTATATGGTAAGTATTGAAGAGTTGAATAAAGTTTATACTACAGATGTCATCTAAACCCTAAAAAGGACATGAAATGTACATTTTTCAATTGAGGAAATAAAAAACTGATAGAGATTGACACAACCCAAGCTGCACTATCAAATGTAACAGTAACTCCCAAACATATTAAAAACCATTCAGTTACTGTATGGAACATTTATCAAAAGAATAGTACTATCAGATTATTAGTTCCATTCAGTTACTGCACCAAAGTATCCTGTATAATGGATTTTGGTGTTAGTATACATGAAAATGATCTGCTAAAACACTGTTGCTGCTAATCTTGATGCTTACTTTACAATAAACATTAACAGCAGGACCAATGAGATGGCCTTAACAACAATAATTCATACATTCTTTCCCTTCCAG
>NC_061088.1:18891458-18923948 GCF_015104395.2 Macrobrachium nipponense | reverse complement strand
CATTCTTTCCCTTCCAGCACCAGGATAGCTTCGATGGCTTCTAAGCCTTATATGGGTCTTTCCTCTGAGAACACTTTCAGACTATTTTTCCTATTATATTTCATCAAGTCTTCACATTATGATGCCATCATCCAGCAACCCTACTTCCACTACAGTAAATGAAATTTTCAATAATCATCAGTTTTGCATTAATTTCGCCGCCATGATTGTTCATACATAGAAGCTCAACCAGTTTCTGAGTTCTCTACCAATACCATGACGAAGATGTCAAATGGTAGTAAAAAGGGGTATTTTTGTTGGTGAGGGATATTTACATTAAGAAGTAACAATGTCTTCATTCAAATGAATCACAGTGAAACTCAAACGTCAGGATTGCTACCCAAATGGTTATATGTAATTCATCACAGGACAAACAACTGATCAGATATGAAGGTGTTTAGGGGCTGGAGAAAGCAAGGATAAGTATGAGTTGAAGTATAAGATTATCTAAAAGCAAGCATCAACAGCACAGCTACCTATTTCTTAACATCAAGGCTGAAAGCTTATAGTAATTCTAGTAATTACCTGTATGATTAGATGCTTATTACAGCATAGTCAACTCGGTACACTAGTATAAAATCATCAAATGCTACCGTCCACGGAGAGGCAGCACTTACTGCCCAAGGTCAATGGGTAATAATTCTCAGGAAACACAAATTTAATATAGGTTTATATTCCTTTGAAAAGATTTGTGACAGATAATTATTGCTGAACTAGTAAAACCTCTTAACTGCCGGGAAAGCCTACATGACTACTGTCTTTTAGTAGCTGTTTGTCATAATCTTAGCTGGCTAAATAGCCATGATCACCCAAATTTCAAGTCGCTCTAATACGTTTATACTTATTTGAAAAAACAAATATTTTCATATAGCCTACATCAGTTCCCACTCTTACCTGCCATTTTGTTTATCAGGTGACCATCAGGCATACCACGTCTGAGAACAGTATCAGCAACGCTAACACTGATGTCAGCACTCTTTGTCAAAGTGATGACCACAGTTCAACACCTTTGAGGGTTACACATGGTTAATTGTTAATTGAAATCATGCAACCACCCCATGGGGTACTGCCATTACCAAAGCCCTAAAGATGATCTCAACTTGTCCATTCTCATCTGTAATCCTTTACAAAAGTATTTTCATAATCAAAAGGAAGTGGATCTAGACAAGTTAAATTAAATACGATGGGAAACATTATTCCTGTTAAACACACCAAGGATACAAAAGATATATTTCAAGATGTAAGATTTTAAATGGTTGCATGGATAATACAATACCAAGTCCCATGAGGGTGGTCATTATGAATAATATATTATTTATTATATTAAAGATTTAATCACAAGTTCTTAAGATAGGAAAACATTGTACATATCTTAGGTAATCTACCTAGAAATAAAGTATAGATGCTCTGAATTGTTACATTCTCTTTGCATTATTCCTTCCTTCACATTCTTGCTTTTCTTTTGTCTATATTCCTTGCACAACAGCAATGAGGGTACAACATTTCATTGCATCACTCACCAGCATTCATTACAACAAAAAACCAAAGTACATGTACATACTGTAATTCAGGAAATAAAATAAAAGATAATTTGGCAAAATATCTTTAATGTTTGAGAAGGTGCAGTAAAAGCTGGGTAAAAATTCTACTACGAATCTTAATATGAAAATAACACCTTACAAACATATGCTAATCAAACTGCACAATATGACATGCCATATTTTCCAGCAATTCTTGGCGCAATCTTCTGTCATTTAAAATTGATGGAGGTACATGTATGTCCTCACTGAAAACATTGTCCACTGAACAGGCCTGGGGATTGTCTGCAGTTTCTTCATCAGAATCTCCAGCTTCCCTAATTTTTTGCAACAAAATGTCACCTTCAAATACAGGCTGTAACCATCTTGCATCTTCGAACATGTGCAAGTCTGGAAGAACATTGTGTCCCTCTAGTGCTCTGTGTTCTTCCATTGAAATCATACCATCAAACACTTTTCCACAATAGTAGCACTCACTTCTAGCAGTTCTCCATCGAATGTAATTGATAAGTTTTACCTGATTATAAAAAGGCTGGCCATTAACAACTTCCATAAAGTCAAAGCAATGCAGAACACGCATATGATTATAAATCAACGTGTGAGGATACTCCCCTACTGCCGAGTAACGACAAAACAAGCACATTGCAACAGCATCCATATCATTGGCGCCAGTTATTTCTTCTCTCAATTTATCATCCTCTAAAACAGAGTTACTGAACAACACTACATCTTCAGGAACAATAGCTTTCCCATCATCAGAAAAAGAAGAGTCACTGATTTCAGTATCTTCTAAATGATACAGCAACCCATCATTTTCAAGCACAGGGATAAGATATTGAGAATGGTCCCACATAGATGTAGGAGGCAATTTGCAGTGATTGGCCTCACTCATGTGTTTCAGAAGTGCATCACGAGAGGAAAACTTCAAAGGACATGTTAAACAAAGACATTCACTCATAAAACATCTTATGCAATTTATCACTTTAACCCGTTCATAGAATTTAAAACCTTTTGTAACACTTTCAAAGTCGAATTTGTGGTACGCTACCATATGATTGAAAAGACCTCCTGGAACTTTGCTTGTTGTAAAATCACAGAAGAGGCAAGTAGTGGGAGGTACATGGTCCTCCTGCCAGTCAGTCCATAGAGGATCTCCATAACCCTGACCTCTCTCTTCTTCATGTAAACTGTCTATGTCACTCTCTAAAGTACGATCATGTTTAGCTAATTCCCAAGGTGTTCCTGGTTTTAAATAATTCAAGAGATAAAATCTATCATACAATTTGTTTTTAGGATTAAGACATCGATGCTGTTTCTTTCGCATGTGCACTCTCATGACTACATGTGTTTTGAAAGTATTTTCACAAAACAGGCACTGTAACTTTCTTAACTTTTCCTCCATAACATCAAGTAACCGAGCCCCAAAGACAATGTCATCTGGTTTACCGACTGAAAATCCATGGCTAAAAGTAAGATGCTGAAAGCAATTAGCCACACCACCTGTTATGGTTTCACTGCAATAAATGCACTTACGTGAGAAAGTTGTATCCCGCATTTCTTTTTCCTTCATCTTTAAAACATATTTAAGCTTCAATTTACTCAAAGTTGACCTTATCTCTTTATCTTCAGGAAGTTTACTACATAAAAGATAGTAAGTTTCAGATGGAAATTTAGCTCCTGGCTCAGTATTGGTGTTAAAAATAACACAATAATCTTTCAAGTTTACATACTGCAGTTTTCCCCAATATGATACGTACTGTCTGAGATCAGCAATTGCTTCAACTTCTCCAATGACAAACTTGTGAACTGTAAGAAGGTGTTGCAAAAGTGGCTGCTCATCTTCAGTTATATTGAACTGATCATTACAGAAAATACAAGTGACAGGGTCCTCAGAATCAAAATTTAAGTCCAAAGTGGCAAAGTCAGACCCATATGCATCCATGATGATTAAAGCCACTCAAGACCAACTTTAAAGAATAAAGCATACTACAATAAATGATCAGAACTATGATATACCGTACCCTTAAATGACTACAGCACCTACAAAGCAAACTGTTTTCTTCACAAACTTGAAAATCTAGGTTGGTTATTCTTTTAAGTATAAAAATGCTGCTCACACTGAGCTACGTCTTGAGTTCCCAATGATGATTTAAAACTTGTCCGCCATGTCAAAATGGGGTCCACACATACTGTCCGGCAGTACCTGCAGACCAAAATGGCTAGAATTAGAAACTATCTCAATTTAAATAAACTTAGTAAGTATCAAATGACTGCACTAGAATATGTCTTCTTTGACTGGAATATTAAAACTTCTCTCAAGGAGAATTTACTATCTGGAAAGTCTTATAATTTAAAAGAGAGAAAGGAAATTAGCAAATGAGGTTTGAGATTTAATAGTGGAGAAACTGGATGGGGTCTCAGAATGTATGAGTAGGTGTGAACATAATAAACAGCTGGACAAATAGACGTATATACTATAATTATGTACATGTATTACAGCCAAGCACCACCAAGGCAGTTCCAGCCATTCAGCACTTACTTTTTGTTATTTTCTTCCAGGCTGAGTATTACCTACTTTGACTTGAAAGAAATAGTTAGCTGAAAGGTCTGGATGAATAATGGCAACTCGCCCCATAAATTGGTCATAAATAGTACTGAGGATTCAATGCTTCCAAGCAGTCACATAGCTTTTAAACATCAAGCAATAGTCTCATGATGCTACTTGGTTCCAGATGTTTCACAGATGGAGAATTCAGGGCAAACTAGGGTATCAATGGTTTAATGCATTCAGCAAAAACAAACTGAGTAGGTGACGAGAGGGTTTTTTCTCTATGAATCTTGAAAGTTCTGCATTGACCATTTTCTCCATGATCCTGCACAATCTAGGTGGCCAATGATAAAGGGCATACCCTGTCATTATTTGTAAAAGTTATAACAGAGTAGCTTCCACACTGCAGTGAAGTTATGATAATTTCTAATTCTACTGATAATTTTTATTTAACATATCAATATTTCTAGAACATACCGTACTTAATTACTGCATACAGTATGGCAGCAGGTTCAGGGGCTATATCAATAAAGTTGTCAAAGCTACATCAAACTCCCATAAGAGGGTGAAGGATAAAACTCCAAGTCAGTTTTTTTAGGTTTACGCTTTCCCACGCCCTCATTCTGCAGGCATAGCCACCCAGAAGGCTTAGTTACAGTTCCCTTTGAAGTCCCCAGGGATTTAAAGGCGACAACACACTATGTTAAGTTCTCCCAACCTGTCTGAATATCTTATCTCTGCTGCTGCTGTCTCAACCATGGTCTTCAAAAAGAGTAATGAGGTATCCAACAACAATTTAATCATTAGTTCAATGCTACTCTCACTACTTGTTTGAATCATATCTTGCCAAGACGAAGTTCACCTGAAGCAAAAACTAATCACAAATAATCAGAGCCTTTGTCCAAAAACTAAACGGTTGCCCATTAGTATAGTCTAAGCTGCTTGAATGGTAATTCTAGGCAAGCTGCCACAAATACAGCAGAAAAATAAAAAGAAACTGAAGGACCAGGTTAGGTACCCAGCACAGGAGCATTCATATAATTGATGGTGGCCATGATACATGACAAGGGTTATGCAAGCCAACCAAATATCACCTACAAGTGACCTATCCAGGATTTACCCAAGGACCTACGGAACCAGTTCTGAAATACTAGGATGATTATAAATAATGAGATGCACTGCACTGTTTCCTAGCCAAACCTCCCAAGATAAATGGCTAGTACAGATAAGTCTGAGGCAAGAACTTCCTTAAGGGTTCAAGACAAGTGCCTTAAACAAGTCCCAGCTACAGACTTACCATCAGAATTAGACAAAAAATACCACACAAAATAACCTTACTGCATTTGTGCCATGCCAGAGGAGCAGAGCTAGCCAGGCACTCACCCTTCCACCTAAACAAGGTAAGCATGGGATGCATACTGACTGTCCAACATAGACACACACCAAGCAGTGCAGGGGTCTCTGTAGCACTGAGCAGTGTGCAGGCCAGGGAAAGCATTAGGTTGCAAACTTTCTAACTGACTGGGCTGGTGCTATTCACAGGAGTAAAGCCACTCCCATGATGGCCTGGGGACCATGGTAGCCTGAGGGGGCTACAATGGCCAGAGTTCCCGGAAAGTGTGGGCTTATCCTTATGTGCTTCCTAAGAAATGCATGCAAGGGAGAGGCATACAAAGGTGAAAGGAAACAACACGAGTTCCACACAGGTCAAAACATGGGTAAGAGCCATGTAACAGAGATCAATCACAAGGGGATTTATGAAACATAGTCAACCACACCACAAACAAAAACCTTTCACACAATCACACCTAGTGTGATAACTTTTTAAGAGATGAATTTCAGGAAACATCGTTTCAAGCACAATCAAAATACAAATGATAAAAAACAAGACACAACTGTTTGCCACCCATACAACTCTTGAGAATTCAGCTTTCAACTGCAGCCATGGCGGGAGATGCAGACCACAGCTACTCAGTACAGTGTAGTACATCTGCTAGTGTACAACCTTGTTACTAAGCACCAACAACCAGACTAGATTTCATATTCTAGTAGGTTTTGTTTGTTTGTATGGTATTATTACGTTGCATGGAACCAGTGGTTATTCAGCAATGGGACCAACAGCTTTACGTGACTTCTGAACCACGTCGAGAGGAACCTTTATCACCAGAAATACACATCTCTGACTCCTCAATGGAATGTCCGAGAATCAAACTTGCGGCCAAGGTGGCAGGCCGAGACCATACCGATCACGCCACTGAGGTGCTCCATATTCTAGTAGGAACAAATGTTCTGCCCAGTGATTTCCTTATTCTTCTGTATTTTAATTTTTCTATTCACCCATAGATTTAAATTAAAAAAAAAAAAAAAAAAAAAAAAAAAAAAAAAAAAAAAAAAATTATGCCTTTAATGCAATTTCCGCAATTACACCACTGTGTCTGTAGCAATATAAGAGGCCACTAATTATAGGGACTAAAAATGGTTGCTTTATTCCTTGGAATTTTTATTTCAGCTTGTCATATTCCTCATCCATTTCCTCTAGAAACATGCTATAAAACCTTACCTTAGTTCTAACACTACAAAAGTTGCTAAAATAAGAAGCTTACTTATTCACATACGTATTAAAGTCATTATGTTCAGTAACAACAGACTAGAATTTTGCCTTTGCAGGGTGCTGCCAAAACAAAGATAGGCTCAGATGCTTATATATTTTATTTCACTGGGTGTCATGAAAAAATGTGTACGCCATTTTCTCTCAACTTGAATCTGCTGCTGTCTCGAATCTGATGTCAAGAAGTAAGCAGGAGGCATGGATAAATGCTTCTTTCTCATTTGTGAATGTTTTTGAGTCTGCTTTTGACAGAGTTGTGAGAACCTTTTCACTGTTATGTATTTTGTACTTGAACTGTTACTTTGACTAATGATTCTGTGGTAGTACTTGAATTTGGAAAATGCCTAACTGGCTATCACAGGTAGCGTCACCTGCTAAAGGACTCGTTTTTCAATTCATAAGGGTGATGTAGGTAAGATGTGTTTTGTTTTTACTTTCTTGTGTTCGCAGTCAGACCAACTCAGCATGCATTTAACTTGTGTTATCAGTGTAACATTTCATAATGTTCTGCTAATCGCATGCATTAACTAAGCAGTGTTGAAATGAGTATCGTTCCCCAACTCGTGTCGTCTTTCTTTTTGTGATTTATCAATCATTCAGTGATTATTGAAACTGAACTGGTTACGGATCATTTAATTAAGGATCACGTGGTCGTTAACTGAGATCCAGTATAGTTTAATTGTTAATTAATCCCATTCACCGAAACTCGGCGATTTACGGCGCTTATGATGCCACGTTTCAGTTAATGGCGCTTCTGTTAGGTATGTTATGGCACCATAACTATTATTGGCACCTTATGGCGCCGATAACAGAAACTCAGCCCATTATGGTGCCATAAATCGCCGATTTTATGGTGCTAGACAAGCGTGATACCGGATTGCCATTAACGGAGTTTGCCAAAAAAACGGGGACTGCCTCTAATAAAATACTTAAATCCCCTATGCATATTATTTCAAAGCAGCTGTGACATCTTGGTACATAGGATCGCAAGTATCATTTATAGCAAGGCACTCTCAAACTAAATTAATCGGGACATCTGTAGCATGGCCCTTATGTCTACTTGGACTTGCAGTGACTGGTGGAAATTCTGGCTCAGCTGTATCAATGACATGAAAAAATACAGTTTAGAGTAACTCTTTCAAGTACAGTTTAATTGTAGGCAATCAAGTCAAGAAAAATTGTACTGCAAAGCATAGGCTCCCCAAGTCCCAAAATGAGACACCTGACTAATTAGGTCTTAGGATTAGCCTAGGTTAGGAAGGGGAGGGCAGGGTTCTCCATTTTTCTTACTGTGGGGATGCTAAACCTCATAAAGAGAACAAATAGTAGTAAGCAAGATACATAAATAAATATTAGTATTTCTCATTTCTGGCCACCTCAGTCAGGTTAGGTAGCGGGTTCAGGATAACAAAACCGGCCCAAAGGTCATGTAGGACATTGTCTCTGAAAGGTAAATTATGTTCATGTACAGTTCCCTTACACTTTGGTTAGGTAGCCATGAGTGACACCATGGTAGGGGGTTGGGATTACCTTACTGACGTCCGCCCAAGAGGCAATAGCCTAGCCTGGTGGAGGACTGAAACTGCTAACTTTTCAACGTTTAGCCCAAGGCAACAAGAAGCCTCATATTATTTACGTATCATCACCTTTACCTGTAAGCTTAGGGTAAAAAACCGCATGGTACAGGGGTGGACCATGTACGATCAATGCGTAAAACCCCAAGAAAAGTACATTATAACGCGTCCTGACACTGGAGTAGAGGTCTTTAGCTCCGTTTCTCACCAACAAGAAGTCGCGTCTGATGCCCATCTCCGATGTCAGGACGCGTTATAATGTACTTTTTTGGGGGTTGTACACATTGATCGTACATGGTCCACCCCTGTACCATGCGGATTTTTATCCTACTTCTCTCTCTCTCTCTCCGCAGGGTGATTTTCCTTTGGGAACATTACCTAAGGTTTTGTAATCTACCTATTACCAAGGCTAACCTTGTCCATACCTAAGGACTTTCAGCTGAAGATTAAGAAAGAAAGAATCCCCATTCTGGTAGCCTAGGAGGTGGAAAGCTAGGTATTGTAAGTTAGGCTGGGTAAGATTGGGTACCTATGATAGGCTACATCCTCATACTGTTCCGGAGTACCTAGGTACTACCTACCTACTACCTAAGTAGGTATACCTACTAGTAGGTACTACTACCATACTAGGTACCTACCTAAGCTAGGTAGCCTATACCTAGCTAGTAGGTAGCCTAGCCTATATAGGTAGTAGGTAGTAGTAGTACTAGCCTACTCTGATCTACCGTCAAATGGCCAAGATGACAGCAAAAACAAGTTTCGGCCTTATCTTAAAGCTGCTTAAAATACTAAAAATATTCTAATTAGTAGGCACAGTAAGATTCGCCCAAAATAAAAACACCACGGTGCTATACCTAGTAGTAGGTACTTATAGCTATTAGGTAGTAGTAGTAGTAGTACCTAGCTAGCTCCCACCAGTGCATAACCTTATTCTAAAAAAAGAAAAACAAACAAACTGGAAAGCCTTACCGTATTTATTTCACTGCTGCACTTAGGCCTTTGTCATATTTATCCCAAAATCCAATAAATAGGAAGGTTCAGTGGCTAACATGTCTGTATTTTGTGGATAATAGGTAGTATCCTTCCAAATACTCCGACCACACGTCTCGGTTAATGGTTCCTAACAAACGTGATTCTAATCTAAACACAGTTGCGGGCACAGGGCGCTAACCGTATTTATATGCAGCATTATTTTAAAACTTAAAATGGATTTAGTCAACTTATCTAATGTTTATTTCGCTTCTAGTGTTTTCATCTTAATGTCGAATTTATAGTTACTTTAGAACTTAAATAATTTTATGGCTAATTTCGCTTTTTACCGTTACTTAGGTAGCAATTTGATTATCTTGCTTTTCACCTTCACCTATAATGCCAAGTCTCTCTCTAACTTGAACAACCAAAATGATTCCTTATACTAATTTCTATTCTTGTGCATTCTCCCAGTTTTCTTTAAGAGATTTAAGGTATCTGGAGTTAAACCCTGATCATTTATTTTCTTTAAAATTCCTCAGAAGAAAATGATGTTCAGTACTTAGTCTTCTTCTCTTATACAAAGATAGCGCACAACAACTCTGTATTTTTCCTAGTTGTTTGCCTTGTGTCCAACAATTTGAACCTGGCTTTCATTTTTAAAATATAATGATTCTGACTGAAACCTTCTTTGAACATCAGCTGCTTCAGTTCTCTCCTCTTTCCCCCTCCTTATACATATCTGTTTTCAACACCTAGTACCTAGTACAGTCTTCAATGATTTTCTTTATTTGTCATGTTTCCTCTCCTTCTAGTGTCGTCATGTGCATTTTTTTTTTCCAGCGCTGTCCATAAAACTGGTGGGGGGAGGGGGACGGTTTTTACGACATAATATGAAATGAGATTATTGACGTTTTGGAATAGAATGGAATATACGTAGAATTTAGGCCAATCGCCTATGAGGTAATTCAGTGCTGGAAGAGGGTTTTAAAAGCTGTAACAAGAGGAAAACCTTGCCGTTGTACTATATGAAATTGTTAGGAGTAAGACAAAGAAAAAAAATATGAAAGGACGTACAAATAGTAAAAGGAATGAAAGGGGTTGCAGCTATGGGGCGAAGGGGCATTGCAAAGAACTTTAAGTAATGCCAACAGTGCACCGCGTGAAGTGCACTGACGTCACTACCCCTTGGGTGGGGGGGGGGTGGTGTTAGTCGGCGTTTGAATTTGGGTAGTTCTCAGATCAAGGAGGTTAGATTCGCCTTGTCTCGATCTAACCTCCTTGTCTCAGATTCACCCTATGCTCAATACTTTGTCTTCTCTATCACAGGTAAATCTGACCAAATTCGAAGCATACATTGTTGTATTCAAAAGACAGCATATTAAAAAATCTTGCACATTAGTTTGACCTCTAGGTACCTTCGCTACAATTATATTAATAAATTTTCCATTCGTATAAATACTTATTCTTTCATGTTTTTCATTTCAAACAAGTGGGTGCCGTGGCTGAGTGAGTTCGAAATTATTGTCATTTAAAACCACATTTGACTTCAAATATATTCATTGAAAACCTAATTGTTTTCGTTAAAAAAAATTTTTTTTTTTACTTTCGCAGCTGAATCTCAGTTTCCGCCACTTTCGTGTCTTAATAATTTTAGAGAACTATCAGGCTCTAGCTGCCATTGTGCCAGGAGACAGTATAGAAAGCCACAGCGCAAACATTACCGTAAATGATAAGTATCAGGCAAAACTTAAACAAGGGATTAGCGTTAACTGAAAAATTTAAATGGCTAAATTGATCTGGCCATATCTAAGTGATCTTAAGGGCCCCATACACTGAACGATTGTATGAACGACTGTCTGAACGATTGTCGTTATCGACACACTATTCAGACAGTATGAACGATCTCCGCACCGATTTCAGTCTGCACAAAGATTTTATCTCGAGAAGACATGGCATCATTTCTAGAAGAAACGTGTGCGATAACATTATATCGGTAGACAAACACATACATTGAACGACCCGTGTATGACAGACAATAGTCGCAAGTCACCAACATGGTCATGACAGATTCCCGCTGAGATCGTTCAGACACGAAACTCCGCCCACTTTTGCATCCAGACATGCCTATACACAATGTTTTTGCGAACGATGCAGACAATCGATTAGTGTATGGGTCCCTTTACAGGTGTTTGACAAACAACAGATTCCTGAATTACACCTGCCACATCACAGACCCGTCCACTCAGATGTAAATGGGTACCCGTGTCTGCTTAGACCAAGGTCTTCGGGCTAGCAATTAACTTCATCCCGGAAAACTTTCCTTTGTCAAGCCCACTGCGGACGGGAGGAAAAGGGAAAGAAAGTAAACTTGTGACTTAACTCTTGAGGAATAAAGGAAGATGGAAGAGATTTCGAAAGACTATTCGAAGGAAAGAAGTGCTGCTACCACATTCAAACCTAGGCCTATTGCTTTTGAGGTTATAATTAAAATAAGTTTTATATTAGAACATTTTATTGTGTACGGATATGGATCGTTTTAAAAATAAAAACCACCCATCTCCACTGGAAAAAGGGTAGTATTGTATTATATTTCTCACACTGTTCTTCCTGTTGGTTCAGGTGCAATCAGTTATAAATAATAATTTATCGTTTTCTTTGTTTGGGTACTTCTACTGAGTATAAATTGCTTAACTTACACATTATGTCTGTGACGGTCAGTATGACTGAATAAAAATTGAATTTTTATAAACTAGGTTCTGGTCTAGAGCCGCAGTCCACCTGATCGGTCCAGTTGCAGTATTGCTTCTCTTCGTCGTAGTAGGTCCCAGGGGCGCAGTGGAACCTCCATGCAATCTGAGACGAGCATTCGCAATAGGTCGAGCAGTCAGTCGGATCAGCAAAGAACTGAGCTTTAGAAAAAACAGAAAAAATTTTTATAAACAAAAAGATCAACTGGTTGGACTACGATAAGTGTTCTGCTGAACGGGGCCACTTCAGTAAAGAACGCAAATTTTACAAAGACGAAAACTGAACTCTATAACAAGGGTTGGGATGCGCTCGAAGTCTGAAAAGTGGATCTACATGAAATGAAGCTTCTGTGATGAATGGGGATAATTCCCTCTCTGGCAGGCCCTTGTACGTTTTCAAAAAAAGTAGTTTCTTATATTTTATATTTGATTTTTAGTTTTTTTCTCGTCAGCTACCATAGCTCCTGCAGAATAGGAAAGTCTTTAGAAATGTCTAAAATTTGCTTTCTTCTTGTATGATCCTCACTTCAGGCCGTATTTTGTTGTAGAGTCTTGGTGCACAGTGTTCATATGCTCTCTCACCTGACTTGCAATTTGTTCTAGGTTCAAATAGCCTATATGCTTCTCTTGCATGTCTGATTACAATATTCATTTCAGGTTTAAAGAAGCTTAAGCAGTTTCTTAGATATGTTGGTCACCATGTTTTAGTGCTTTGAAGACTGTAAGAAGTATTTTGTATTCTATTCTTGCTTTTACTGGGAGCCAATGTAGCTCAATTAATGCTGGGGTTATTCTAAAGAACAAATAAAAGTGAACTCTTGTAAACAAGGCCTAACCTAGCTTAGAGTGTGCACATTATACTCATTATTCAGATCCTCAGATAACTTACGAACTGCTCCGTCAGGACCGCACTTAGCGGAGATATCCTCTTGACACATTTCGGGGGCAACAGTAGTCCCATCTGCGCCAAGGACCGCGAAGGATCCGATGACAAGGAGGAATCCTGCTACGTGCAAAAGACGTGCCTATGGTAACAATGAAAAAAGGAACTTTGTAGATACTGCTTGGTGTGATTGAAAGGGGTGGAACCATGGAACTGTTTATAGTTCCATGGGTAGAACGAACCAAATTAAGGTGAATTGAATTCATTAACTTTCAGATTGACTGATATATCGGGGCTAAGGCTTGATGGGAATTAGCGCAAGAGGTTCTCGAATAAATGTCTCCAGGTCCACCCAACCCCATTCCTTAACTCATAGAAATTCGTGAAAATAAGTTCTTTTGACAGACAGCCAAAGTTGAGCTCTATAGAGTACCTTAAGAGCAGTAACTGTTTTGTGCTTCTTCTTGTTATCTGACGGCCTATTAAATACGAAGGACTTAAGCTGGCAAGGATTTTCAATGCTTAGATCCATAAAACATATGGAAATACTTAATTCCACTCTCTCCGCCGTAAGCAATTCCTAACCAATCCTATTGTTAAGCATCTAGACAATACTGAATGTGCACCGTATACACACATTTTTCAATATATATATAGATATTATATATAGATACTAGATAGATAATATTATATATATATACATATTTATATATATATATGAGTTTGGTTATGAATCCAACCATACAACAAATTAAGATAATTAGAGAAATTGATCCGAAGGAACAACTGACTTACCATAGTACTATTCTCGGGTTGACTGTGGGACCTTCCACATCGGACCTAGTTTTATACGCAAAAGAGGGTGCCTTTTCAATCCTAAACCCCTCACCCCCATGGTGGAATGAATGCAGGTAACGACAGTTACATAATTGACTTCTAAACCACGCCTCTTCGTACAAGAGAGTGACCATTTTGGTGACACACAATCGACTCAGTCTAAAATAGGTCTACGAAGTGATATATTCTCTGGACCTATACATTTTATCATTACCTTCTGGGACAATCAAGTAAAAACCAATAACTATCCTATTGCTTTTGCAAGGTTTATCTATGACTCCGTCAGAATTATTACATAATAACAGCAGTTGTCCAATTCTCACAGACCCGGGACAAGGGGACGGTGTCTTTTCTATCTTATGTTCTGGAGGACCCAAATTGTGGGAAAGGGCGCTACTTTAAGGCTTTTCGTATACATCTACATTACGATGACGTTAATGTTATTCACATAAACTGCACCTGTATTCTTTCTTTTTTTACTCATAATAATAATAAATAAGTGATCCAGCTCTGTCCATAACTGGATTCCTTTAATGCGAATAACGAACAGTTACCTAAATTGTTTACATGACAGGGACTATGCGTTGAAGAAATTTGCAACAAAACCGTAACTAAACAGTCTAGTATAAGCCATTAAGGGTCACAAAGAGGCCCAAAAGCCGATATAGCAAGTGTTACAAACGCTCTTTCAACTGTCATCACACTCCATGGTGAAAATTTATATATACATATATATATATAATATTAAAATAGATATATATATATTATATATATATATGTGTATATATATATATATATAATTTTTTTTTTAAATACTTATATGAGTCTCCTTTAGATGTGGTGTGTCTGAACGGGCTACGCTTCAGATTTTTAGCAAGTAGTTTTGGAATGAGGCTGCAAGCCTCATGTCTTGTCCCCCAAATGTCTATGGCACTAAGAGTCAGTGATGCCTGGCATTTCTCAGAATCACCCTGACAACGTTGTCTAACTTGGGTGACTGGATTGTCGAAGAACATTTTTTTTCTCTCTTAGAGAAACTTTTAGACCTCAGTGGTGATTTTTTTTTTTTTTAGTTTCATCAATTTAAAAACTACAATCTGTGGGAACACTGAACAAACATTTAATAAATCCTCATTGTTTAAACTAAAATCTGTGGAAATGTCATAGCCATTAAAGAATTTCAGTGATTTTTAGTCTCGAAGATGAGCACATCAAAGAATTATCTAATATCGTTCTCGGAATTGTACAGAAACATTGCAGTAGAACAGCCTAAGAACAGTAAAGTGAGCAACAAAGTTCACATTATTTTTCTAGCGTTTATATAATTTCTAACCCACAAGAGACCTTCTCACGCTGTGCCGAACACGCCAACACAATTACAAAGATATCAAAGATAACATTACGTGGTTGAATCCCAGACATGCAGTTGATTACGTAAAGTAAAGCATTCGCCATCCTAGTAAGTCACACAAACCGTGTACTGTTGCCATTTTTGCGTAACGTAAGCATATATCTTGCGTATGAGTACATTTCTGTCTGTTGCTTTTCATTCTGTTTTTCACCAATGGTTATTCAATTTTATGGATGTTTATTTCTTCAGGTAAATTTACACAACTAAAATAAATTTCGCTTCTTCTTCCCAATCAACGCGTCGCCCAGCCTAAGCCTCTTTCTGGCAGAATACAAATTTCCAAAATAAATTTAATGTTAACTCCTTCAAAATAAATCGTATAACTTTGAAGATCAGCCTACCATTCTTCAAAGATAAACCCCCACTCTGTTAGGAACAAGGGATTTCCCTAGTTATGGGTCAAATCCGTCCTCAACACTGCCTTTGCCCTTAAGTTTACCCTTAGGTTATGTTAGGGTGTTAGGTTTCCGTCCCTATTACTTATGTGACGCGACAATGATCTTAATCACGATAATTGCATACCATTCACATATTCATATTCGGCAGGCATTATGAATAACTTCTAAATTATATATTTTTCCGTAGATATGGATGAAAGGCAATTTCATTATCTTTGGAGCATAGTATTCTCCAATACCGACACTAGTTCGCAGAAAAAAGATGGCATGCACATTGCGTACATTCGCACAGGTTCATAAATGTTAACGTGCACATTTTACAAATGACAGTGAATACAGGGACAAGAATAGGTTCCATTGGCTTAAAAACAAACAAAAATTACGACCCCTATACACTGATACTACTTATATTCATTTTAACTAATTAATTCACAAATAGTCCCCTTATCTATGGAAGAAAGAATTCCTTCCTGAAGGCTTATCTTCACAATGTACGAATTCGCTCGTCCGGTCTCTGGTGCCAAGTATAACGGTCGTTGCAATTGATAGTTGAGACAACTTATTTCATAGCACATGCGATGAAATATTTGTCTAGAACCGCCACTCGCAAATCAGTCACTCACATTTTAAATATTTGTCTCACCAACAAGATGACATAAGTTTACACCTTACGACAACAAATTCCTGACTACTGTTACAGGCACAGTAAGTCAGTAACATACACCTAAGAGTGACTTTGTAATGATTCTCTCGTTACACTGAAATATGAAACACTACACTCCAAATAAGATTTTCCACATTTCAAGTTTCACAGGTATTTGGTTTTCATATTCATGAAAAGATACTAACCGTCTTTTAGTTAATTTAGATTTGTGTTGTAAAATATAAATATACTCCTTATATTTTAAATTTCGTGCTGTTGTTAAGAAACTGAAATTGTTGGTGACATCCAAAAATTGTCTAGCTTACATTCTTAGTTGCGTGAATTCACTATATTGCTTAGTAAATTTCTTCTCTGGTGGATTATATATATATATATATATATATATATATAATATATATATATATATATTATATTGCTACTTTCAAAATGCATATTTCCCCTCTTTGAAATGTCATGTAGAATTGTGCAACACTTTTTTTCAGATTCCTAGATAGCTTAGAATAGGATGTTTTTAAAATGTGTGTTCAGATTTCGCATAACGTGATATCAAAAGGAATATATATTATAACGTAGAATGTATAAAGAGAGAGATTTTCTTTGTCCGTTCGAAACTGCGAGTGTTTTCCCTTTTATGTCAACACTGTAAGATTAGAGGGTCTGCGAGATCCGTTTGCTTTTCTATTCTGTCAACGTGTTTGATTGCGAGCTCAAATCTTCATTTGTGTTTTGGAGAATCTGTCATCTTATGTGATAAGCCTTCTGCTTCGAGCATTGAGTCGGGTACGTATCTGTTGAGCAGAATCGTCTTGTACGAGTATGTCTTTTGATCAAAGCCATGTGGGGATTGCACATTTTTTATGTGAAGTTGCGTCAGATTTCCGAAGCTTCTAGAAGAATGGTCTCAGAACGTTTTGTGTCATCTGCCCTGTCCAGTTTCCGTAAAGGAAGAAGATTTCAATATATCTTAGAACCTCGAGGCATTAACATTTCCCTCTCGCTCTCTCTCTCTCTCTCTCTCTCCCGTCGACATCCTTGAGATTATATTAACGTAACGTAAATTGGTCACTCGTAACTTAGAATTTCCTATTGATATTTCTTAGAGTTTATTTAGTATTAAATAGTGTTTTTGTGGAATCTGAACAAACATTGTTTCGTAACGGCGCCTGGTTTTTGTGAAAGTGTGAATCAAGCCTGCAGCAAAGAAAGAAAGAAATTGGTATACCAAGGTAAAGTGTTGTATATTTTTATTAGTTGCAACTAATAACTAATAATTGTTAGGAACAGTGATTAACTAATAACTAAAAGTTAATGGGAACAGTGGTTAACTAATAACGGATAGGAACTGTGGTTAACTAATAATTGATAGGAACAGTGGTTTGGTAAAAACTGTTGGTTACAGTGTTTTGAGTGAAAGATTTACATTTCTGTTTTGTGTTTGTTTCATTTTGTGCATTTTTTTTCATTTTCTTATTGAAGTGTGCCTTTTTATTTTATATATTCATTTGCATTCACAGTTTAGTTGACTTAGTTATTTTCATTGCTTAATCATTACACATTTAATTAAATTTAACACTTGTGAATTAATTTGCATTTACTTAGAATGTTCTGTTCATTTTGTTTTATTATTGTTTAGCACTTGTGAATTAATTTCAAATTTTCAATTATTGCCTAACACTTTTGAATTTCAATTGAATTAATTTTCTTGAATTTTGTAATAAATTAATTTTGATTTAATTTTACTTAATTTGATTCAAGAATTAATTAAACTTTACTTTGTTTTCAAGTAACAGTAATTTTCCCTGATATTGTGAATTTCACTTATAAATTTTGAGTTTAATAATAAATTTTTGTATTTAAATTTTTTATAAGTGTTTTTATTTTATACCAGTAATTTTATTGCATTTGATTATATTGATGACAGGTAGAAACAGAGTGGTAATTGATTTGCTTTCCTTCAATTTACTTGAAGTGACTTAGAAACAGGGAAGCACTTAGACTTCTGAAAGTCAGGGAAATACTTAGACTTTTAAAGTTGTTGATGAAGTGATGCCCTTTGATTAATTTAATTACTTACAAGATTACCTCACATCTGTTTTGATGAACTTAGTCTGATTTTCTGCAATACTGGTAAGTTGTTAAGGGATCACTGTTGCCTTTAGAGTATTCAGTCGTTTAATACGTGTTATGAGGGTTCAGGTGTCTGGCTTTTGGTGAGGTAATAATTGATGAATGGTAACCAGATATTTGGCACTTCGTTACAATATATATATATATATATAAATATATATTATATAGATATATATATATATATATGATATATATATATATATATATTAAAGGTTTAAAGGTCAAATGAAACAGAATAAACTACTAAATACCAAATTTATTACAAAAATACTTTTCCTTGACAACGACCCGACCCCAGGATGGAATCCACCATAGCACGATGAACACAAACACACAACGTAATGAGATGCACCGATGAATGATAATCGTCCTTTTAACCTAGAGGAAAGCACCTTCCGTTCTTAGGCCTATGATACCGAGTGTCCTTAATATTTACATGAAAATGATAACTATCACAGACAATTACAGTTCGTGAATGTTTAGTAATTCAAAGGCAACCTAAAAGAAAAAAAAAGTTTTAAGCAAACTGAACAGTGCTTGAATTAATGTAAGACAATATGGTTCTAACAAAGTCTGAACTTACGAGGAAACACTGCATGACATATATAACTAGATTGCAATGACGTCCCATTTTCAAAACAAGTTAGATACAATACTCGCTTCGAAAAGATGTTTAACCATAATGTGCTCTACACACAAAACTTGTCAAGTACTTTACAAAACTAACCACGACCAAAACACGATTGCAGGACAGTAAAAGCTATGTAACTGAGACACATAAAACCGTCATCTATTCGAACTACTTCATATTCAGTTAAGTTGCTCCTTATATGTAACAGAGGAGCATAAAACTCATGAAAATCATGGCATGATATTGAAAAAAAAATCGTTTTCCTACCAGTTAACAATGTTGAAGTGATATGTAAGAAAATGCTGGCATTACAAGACCGTGAATGTGTGAAAAAATACGTCTTAAACTATATGAATATGCAATCACATACACATTATTCCAATGACTTTTTGGTTATTAGATTATCAATTTCCAGTTCTATGTAGTCACCTATATAGGTTATACATACATTAAAGGATTATAAAAATAAAAGCCATTGCCGTGTGAAAATGACTAAATGAAAGCACATGACCTTGAAATGATAGACCATGAAAAACGAAAATAATGATGGAATGAAAAACATGATGTAAAATTCATTCGACATTTGATAATGAAAAAAGATAAATATTGATGTAATAAAAAAAATAGAAATGTGGATTCATTTGTAGCTTGTGAGAATATGAAGTAAATGATGATGAATGGGAGCAGTTTCGAATGCAAACTTACATTAAAAGCACAACCACTGTAAGAGATCAATAAAAAGGTACTATTTACACAGTTCAGGCTATTCAGTACAGAAGTTCGTTGGAACTTCACAGGACAGGTTGGAATAATATATTTTTTTTAATTTTTACACCTCTCGTATTCTGTTAGTCCCGAATGACGAATATATGCCAAAATCCAGTTCTTTTCCTAAATTCATTAAATGCTGTAAAGTTTTTTCGTTAAATCAATTAAATGATGTAAAGTTTTTGTTAACTATTAACTGCTGTAAAGTCCATGCGAAGTACTTTTATTGTTCTAAAGTTTTCCTTGATCCATTAAATGCTGTAAAGTTTTTTGACATCCATTAAATCCTGTAATTTTTTGATAATCCATTAAGTGCTGTAAAAATTTTCCAAATACATTAATTGCTGTATTTTCTTGTTAAATCTAACAGTTGCTATAAAGTTTTGCTACATATATAAAATGCTGTACATTCTTTCTACGTCCATTAAATGATGCAAAATTTTCACTGAATCTGATCATTGCTTAAAGATTTTACCAAATTTGTTAATTGCTGTAAAGTCTTTGCTTTATTGAATTTTTTCTAAATCCATTAATTGTTGTTTTTTCCTAATTCCATTTAGTTCTGTAGAATTTTTGTTAACTCCATTAATTGCTGTAAACACACCATGAGAGAGGTATTAATATAATTTTATATATATATATATATATATATATATATAGATATATATATATATCTATATATATATATATATATATATATATATATTATATATGGTGAATTTAAAAATGCGCAGTGAGGCTGTGTGGGTGAAATCACATGCGCATGCGCAGTAGTTATCATAGGCTCAGCGAAGGACGCTTCTTATCCTTCCTCCTGAGAGCTCGCTTTCCTGCCGGTTCTTGGACGATGACTGTGGGCTTGAGGGTGGGCGACGGTGGGTCAGATCCCCGGCCGATGAGGGAACCAATCATCCTAAATTATGCAAATAAGGTCATTAACGTATTATGCAAATAAGGTCATTCATTTTAAGCTATTTTCAAATGTCTGTATTGTACTTATACTAGAGAGTGTTGCTGCTTGAAGGTCATTGATTTTATATAATTTTTGTTTTTCAGTACATGAATTGAATCTGTGAATATTTGAATAGAAAAAAAAGAAACAGAAACAAAATCCCTAACTGAATATATTAAGCCTGACTTTAAAGTAAACATTGTTCGTCACTAAGTCAGTCACTTTATATTAAAGCATTTTTGTTATTAATAATAATAACAGATTCTTTTAATACGCATAATAACTGAGATTGTACATGCATGAGCACAATATAAATATTACAAGGTCTAAGAGAGAATAAATTAATAAATCAAGAAAAAATAAATAAATAGAAATAAAATAAAATTTATTTCTTTAAGACATTTTATATTTTAGAGCACACTTGCATTATCACTTTGTAATAATAATAATAATAATAATAATAATAATAATAATAATAATAATAATAATAATAATCTTTCACAAGGTTAAGTGACGCCCCGATAGCATCGCCCGCTGGGCGATCCATCACAGGCGCCATCAGAGCCACCTGGCGGGAGAAATACCAAGCTGACACATTATTTATACCTGGACACGGCGACGATGGATATCCTCCTTTGTCTCGGCAGCGGCCTCGTCAGCTGTAAGGAACGGGTCTCCCTCAGGAGGGCCTGGAAGGCTAGGGTGACTCCGACGTGGCTCTCGGCTGCGCTTACTTCGTAAAACTGGCATCCGTGTTGCAGGGAGAGGGCCTGGCCGTCTTCGACTGACACCTGTGCAGTGAGCGGACGGGTGATTTAGTCAACAATCTCGAGGTTTATTTATTTATTTATTTATTTATTTATTTATTTATTTATTTATTTATTTATTTATTTATTTATTTTTGCAAGAGTGGAATAAACGAATAACTTTGCAAGATCTTACACAAGTCGAAATGAGTTGCAGAGAGCGGAAAATATACCTGAATTTCTATCTTGCAGAGAGTTGAGTTGAATATAGATTTTAGGCCAAAGGCCAAGCACTGGGACCTATGAGGTCATTCAGCGCTGAACTGGAAATTGACAGTAAAAGGTTTGAGAGATGTAACAGGAAGAAAATCTCGCAGTTGCACTATGAATCAAGTGTTAGGAGAGGACAGGAAAGTAAGATGAAGAAAGAGAATATGAAGGCACGCTGCTAAGAACCTCAAGTAATGCCTACAGTGCACCGCATGAGGTGCACTACTCCCTTGCGGGGTATCCTGCAGAGAATATGCCATTTAGAAAGAAGAAGAAATATAGAAGAATAATATATGTAAACATTACAGAGAAGAAGCAGCGAAGAAAGAAAATAAAAAATGGGAGCAAAAGCCATATAAGAAGAATAACCACATCTTAAATCATGTAAACATTTAAAACGAAAGTTGACGAAGAAATGAAACACAAAAGATTCAAGTCAGAGAGCTTGTTTGTTATTCCTCTTTCCATTTACCTGTCTGCCGGGGTCAAGGTCTCTCTTGTTGGCCAGGAGAATGACGGGCACATAAAGCGGAGCCTTTAACCTCTGAAGGGTATCTAGTATGGCGGCGGCTTCCTGAAACGACGACACGTCGTCCACGGAGTAAACGACGACGAAGCCCTCCCCCCAGCGGGTGTGAGACGCCGAAACTCCTTCGTTCTCCTGAAGGAGGAAACGCAGAGGTTTGTTAAAGAAGTCAAACATGATCTGCAAGTTTTTACGAACTAACACGTGATATTAAGGAGAGTTTTTTTTTAAAGGGATAGCACGTGATGTTAAGGAGAGTTTTTTAAAGGGGTAACACGTGATGTGAATGAGAGTTTTTTAAAGGGGTAACACGTGATATTAAAGAGAGTTTTTAAAGGGGTAACACGTGATATCAGGAGAGTTTTTTAAAGGGGTAACACGTGATATCAAGGAGTTTTTTTTTAAAGGGGTAGCACTTGATATTAAGGAGAGTTTTTTTAAAGGGGTAACACGTGATATTAACGAGAGTTTTTTAAAGGGGTAACACGTGATGTTAAGGAGAGTTTTTTTAAAGGGGTAACACGTGATGTTAAGGAGTGTTTTTTTAAAGGGGTAACACGTGATGTTAAGGAGAGTTTTTTTAAAGGGGTAACACGTGATGTTAAGGAGAGTTTTTTAAAGGGGTAATGTGTGATATTAATAATTTTACAAAGAAGTAACAAGTGATATCAAGGAGAGTTTTCAATGGGCAAGAAGATTTTTTTAAAGGGATAATGTGTGATAATAAGGAGAATTTTTTAAAGAGGTAGTACGTGATAAACGAGAATCTTTTAAAGGATCAACACGTGATTTATTGAGTAAACTTTTTAAAAGGGGCAATATGTGATATTGAAGAGAATTTTTTAAAGAGGTAACACGTGATATTAAAGGAGAAGTTTTTTCTTCTATAAGAAGTAACACGTGATAGCAAGGACAATATTTTAAAGGGGTAACACGTGATATCAAGGAGAGTTTTTTTTTTAAAGGGGTAACACGTGACAGTAAGAGTTTTTTTTTTTTTTAAAGTGGTAGCAAGTGATATTAAGGAGAATTTTTTTAAAGGGGTAACACATATTATGGAGAATTTTTTAAAAGGGATAACACAATATTAATGAGTTTTTTTAAAGGGTAACATTATTTACTTCAGAGAAATAACATGAATAATATTAATTTTTCTTTATACAAGTAACAGCGTATATGCATTTTATTTAGAAGTAACACATGATGATACAGGAAATTCAATTTTTTTTAGAGAGAGAGAGAGAGAGAGAGAGAGAGAGAGAGAGAGAGAGGTGGAGTGGGGTAATGCATAATAAACAGGTTTTAAAGTTGACAAGTGACATACAGATTTTCGAAGAGGTAATAAATTTATTATACCTGGAAAATTTTATTTGAAAGACGTAACAAGTGATATTTGTCTTCAGGAAGCACTACTTGCCAAGGCATAATTTTAAAATGAAGAAACATTTGGAATACGGGAAATATAATATATTATACTTAGGAAATATCAATTTATTTAGTAAATTCTGATTTATATATTAGGAAACATTTTGACATGTATGAAATATATGGTAAGATAAGCAACATATACGATTCACTAAAGGGGTAAAAAAAAAAAACGTGATACTAAGCAAAAACATTTTTCCACAAATCAACACGTCATATCCAAGAACTGAACTTGAACATAATTTTATCAAATACGTAGGTATTTATGAACAAATGTGATTTATAGATATATTATTACACTAATTACACTGGAACATAATGTCCAGGGAAACAACGCTTACTCACTCGTATCGCAAACAGTGTTTTCACTGAATGCAGGTACTAACAAAACCTCTCGGAAGAATTCGTAATTACAACGAATATATATTTACTGTAGTGAAAACACATAGCAAATAATACAAATGTTTATTCGGAATAAAGTACCATTTGTTAGATGATCGCTGTTACAAAAAATTTTTGTGACAATCGTTAAGAATTGCGCAATAAGTCTAGGTTTCATCGGATCATCTACTTCACATTACAGATGTCCATATAGCCTGTTAATAGATGTTCATATGTACAGTCTAATGCTCATATATAGCTAATCTGACGCCCACAAATGAAATGTCCATGCCCAAAGCGACATGAGACAAACGTCCTCGTCTTCAACGCATAATAAATCTTACACCGAAGCCGAGAGCCAGATATAAAGTTTTTAGGTTCAAAACATACGTCAATTGACATTGTTCTACATCACAAGAACGCTTATCAAGAGGCATCTGTAATAATATCTGTATTTCTCGATAGGTATCGCAATACTTACCTCCCAAAGTACGCCAATAATAATAATAATAATAATAATAATAATAATAATAATAATAATAATAATAATAATAATAATAATAAGATAATAATAATAATAATAATAATAATAATAAATAATTAATAATAATAAATAATATTCATTAATATATAATAATAATAATAAAGGCCACAGTAATAGTACGCTTAAAACAATAACTGTACCCTTCAGCTAGCAAAAGAAATCTCCGAAAAGATGACATCGGAACATTTGTGTTTCACAACATGCAACGCTTGGTCTTAGGAAATCCCTGAATTATGTAAGGTAATTTTGACAAAGGCTACTCGTTTGAGAAGCGAGCTGGCGCCTGTCCCAGTGACCAGTATTTCCTAGTACTCGCACGTCAGTGATGTCCAATATACAGGGTCAAAAGCATCACTTGTTTAACATAATTGTCAAAAGCATCACTTATATAACATAGCTGTCAAAAGCATCACTTGTATAATATAATATAATATAATAGTTAACACATGTCTCCACACACACACACACACACGCGCATAAAGGTACTGATAAACATTCACAACTTACTTCTCTTAAAGAAACGTCCAGTATTTCCACTTCAGATGTGACATCATCAAGGCAAACCGTGTGGCGATACAGAAGATCAATTGCTCGACGGTACTCGCTGATGTACCGCCTTGTCAGGTACCTCACTGTGAGGGCTGTGGAAAGAGGAAATGTGTTATCGTAGACGGCGTAGAGTAACAAATGACTAACAAGCAAACCTAGACTCATGCACGATTCACTAGGTGAAACCTAGGCTGACTGACAAGATTAGAAAATGGATAACGTTTAAGGGAAGTAGCGAAATAATACTTATACATTACACCAATCTAAATATATACAGGAACTGAAAAGGTAAACAACTTCCACACTTTCCGTTAACGCAAATGTTGGCTGTACATGTAAGAAAGATAACCCCTTTCCAACCCCTTCCCAGGAATCGTGTCACCCAGCAACCTTCAATAAATTTACTCCGAGCAAACCATTTCTTACAAACAAGGAAGTATGCGCAATCAACATAGCATGAATCACAAAGTAGAGTGGGTGCGTTTCTGAATCAACAGAATTATGAATAATGACGAAGCATTTGTTGCTTGAGAAATAATTTTACTTAACATTGAACATCCTCTTCAGTTTTAGTGAACAAACAGAGCCGGAACTTGTCATGTGAATTCATAAAGTTAAGTATATTTTAGTTTAACCAGAATTTAATGCTGCCTGTGTCATAACGCTAAACAGATTAAAGTTCTGAGCATATTTTCTTAGTGAACTTTCATTACAATTTATTAGTTATTTATGAGGGTGCGTGGGCCCGGAAGTCCAGGAACACGCTAAAAGAAAGGCATTTCTCGGCACAACGGTGAATTTTAATATTCCACGAATGTCTCGGAATGGACATCATGACAAACGCCTTACACACCAGAACTAACCCACTGATCCACCTCCCCCGATGATCCTCCTTAGCTAAACTCAGGAACATATTAACACCTGTTGTGCGTTTTCTTGATTATGAGGAAACTGCAAATCAAGGTGAGCTTGGTGGAACGTTGCCAGCTCGCAGGCTAACTAAAGATGACTCGCCACTTTTACTGCGCTTGACCCTCTTCATCTGAGTAGCAGATAACAACGATATTATGTCTTGACGGTTACTTGGTAATAGTTCTATGTTTATACTTAGAACGTAGAAAAGATTATCTGTTTCTCTTACTCTTTTACTCTAACTTGTCACTCGGAAGGTGAGGGTAGCGGACTTTGAAAAAGTCAGCTAACGGATTTTTTCCTGCTGTTGATATTTGTACGTACTTTTGTGGTTAGTTTGAAGGGAAGCTTGTACGCTCTCTCTCTCTCTCTCTCTCTCTCTCTCTCTCTCTCTCTCTCTCTCTCTCTCTCTCTCTCTCTCTCATTAAACAAGACTACCCTATTCGCTGATATGAAATGCAGCTGGGAAGAACAGGTTAACAAATACGTTGAAATGTTGAAAATGTGTAAACAATCTCTCGATAAAGACATAGAAAATGTGTTAGCATATTTCCTTAATAGGCACATACACATCAAGCAGAAGCATCCCGTAAGGGGGAAGTGCCAGGTGCACTGTAGGCATTACTAAAGGTTCTTTGCAGCGTCTCTTCGGCCCCTAGCTGCAACCCCTTTCATTCCATTTACTGTACCTCCATTCATATTGTTTTTCTCCCATCTTCCTATCCTCCCACTCCAAACACTTCTTTCATAGCGCAATTTCAAGGTTTTCCTCCTATTACACCTTTCAAACCTACCTACTCTCAATTTCCTCTCCAGCGCTGAATGGCCTCACAGGTCCCAGTGCTTGGCCTTTGGCCTACTTTCTATATTCCATTCCATTCCACTAAGCAGTACCATGGAAGCACGTATAACATTAAATTTATTAATACACGTAGTTAGGAAGTTCGGTGTTTGGCGTTGTCCATTAGCTTATACCTGTCACACCAAATAACAATAATGGACTGCTTTAATATAAGTAAAATTTAATTTACATAAAATTCCTTTCTTGTCATATATTTACGAGGCATTTTTAATGAAATCCAACTCAGTTTATTTCTAACGCAAATTGTAAGCCTAACGCCGAACTTGAGCCTTGTTTTATAGCCTGTACTGGCTGGAAGCTTAAGTTTTCAAGATAAAATATGATGAAAAATTACTATACAATTCAATTAATCCTTAAATGTTAGGCCAACTAGTCTACTACTTGTTCAGGGAACCTTCCCAAACTATTTTCAAGGAAAGGAAATAAAAAGTCCTTAACTGAATATATATGAAAGTTAACTTCTTTATCCGTAGCTTATTGTTTCCATTACTCTTCAGCTTTATTACTGCAAAGTTCCATCACACAAATATACACTCTGCGAAAAATCGTGGGATATAAGAAATGCGTAAATATAACCGACTCCAGCCATGGATAAGTTTCCTGATAAAAATAATTGTATATGAAATTTGAAGGAAAAATTAGTCTAGCATTGGCTCTTTCAAGAATCTGACAGTCCTGGGAACGCTAGAACTGGTTGATTAATTAGTTATTAATTTCTGCATAGTGAATTAAAGCCTAAATCAACACTGAAACCTCATGGAAAAGGAAATGTAAAAAGACTAAAAGGTTTGTACAGAATAAAACTACACCAACATTGGCCAGCTTTCCTAGAAAACTCTGACAGAAGACTGTCGCGTCAGCTTTCCAGATAGACACCGTTTGTACGAAATGTTTACACTGGAAGCACACACTTCCTATTTCGGACCTACCTACCCTCTCTCTCTCTCTCTCTCTCTCTCTCTCTCTCTCTCTCTCTCTCTCTCTCTCTCTCCTCGTTTCACATCGCCGCATGCTCAGCTCACAAACTAATTTTGTGAAATAGATACGCACTCATAAGTCGATTGTTGTAAGTAGCAGCTAAGGTGGAGAGAGAGAGGGAGAGAGAGAGAGGTAATCTAAAGATGTTTGTAAGACACTTTTTCTTTTTCACGGAAAGTTCGTATTGGTTTTCCAGAAACTTCTGCTGAGGAATTCTCTCTCTCTCTCTCTCTCTCTCTCTCTCTCTCTCTCTCTCTCTCTCATTATACGCATGTTTATTTTTAGTACCCCTTCTTACTCCCATTCAGTTTTGTCTAATCTTTCATTTATCTTCATTATTTTTCTCTGCCTTTCTTTTTAATTCCTTAATCGTTCATAACATGACGTCACTATTTTAATAATCGACTATTATTGCTTAATTGTTATTTTCAAGTCAAGTCCTGTATGCCATTCCAGTATTCTAAGTCCCTTTATCTTTTACTACTTAAACCACTTTTACTTTTTAGCAAAGAGAGAGAGAGAGAGAGAGAGATTCCAGGGCTGCAGCTTTGATGACTAACAAACTTGTACCAAAAGTTAGTGGAAGGCGGGACGTTGCGAAAGCAAGAGTATCAATAAAAGGTTGAACATTTTCCTTATGTTGGTCTTAACTTTGCCACTCCCATCTCTCTCTCTCTCTCTCTCTCTCTCTCTCTCTCTCTCTCTCTCTCTCTCTCTCTCGGAAGATTGACGTAGAATTTGTTTAATCAACGAAAATGGAAAGTTGACAGCTAACGCCGTACAAACAGAGAACACTTACTCAATTTGGGCTACGGTCAAGAGCGCGAGTTTGCGAAAGTTACACAATTGGAAGATTTACCGATTGAAACTTTCGAAAGTAAAATGTTTGTTTTGCTACCGTTGTGCCGTTACTAGGACTACTGCTTACAAGATAATAATAAGGAAAAAGGACCAACTTCATACAAATAAAGATATATGTAAAAGGATGAACATGCATAAAACTCCAATAGGACTAGCGGCTTCAAATACCACTGTACATTATCATTATCAGAGACAGAACCACACCAACTCCTCTTTACCAGACCTACTTACTTAATTCTCGATTATTTACACAACACCTGGTGACGTACATTAGACTACTCGGCTGTTATCTTAATCTTATCATCTTACATAAGTCAGTTCATTCGAGTTTGATTATGAAAGTCCATCCAAGTCATCCTCGGTCTTACACGGCATTTTTCTTTTGTTCCCTCACATCTTGATTCTCCCAGACATTCGAGTCCCTTCACGGTCCAGTGATCTAGCGCATACGCATACTCATTTATTGCATATCCTCTCTCTCTCTCTCTCTCTCTCTCTCTCTCTCTCTCTCTCTCTCTCTCTCTCTCTATATATATATATATATATATATATATATATTATTATATATATATATATATAATATATTATATACAAACACATATATCTTTTACTTTTGAAATAATAAATATGGTATTTGAACATTTCTTTCATGATTTTGTCAGTGTGTTTTTGCATGTACTATGCATCCATGTATTATGAAGAAATACAATGCATTTAATGTGAAGATAGGAAGTGTATAAACAACAGATAGTACCAATCATCAAAATATCTTCTGTGTAAACTCTGTATCCCCCCTTCCAACCCACTACCATTCCCAGCTAACAGCCTTTATTCCACCTCTCCTTACTACATCCTCCATCAACGGCAGTAGAAAGCCTTGAAATTCTTGATGGATCAGGATGTATAGGGGGCCAAGAGAGGGAGGGAGGGAGTGAGGGCCTACCCAACATCATTGTTTAACCTGACGGAAATCCGTAGGAACCTCCTGAGTCACCATATGGTCTAGGGTCCCTTCAAATAAGGCAAAGTTAGGACTTGGACGAATAGCAGAAGGGTATGTTCAGGGATACAATTAAATTCTCGTAGATACACGAACCTGATATGGGATGTGGATATAAATTGAAACATTAGATAAAAAGACTAGCTTAAAGAGTGTCTATTGTGTTCAGCGAAACGCAAAGGAGAAAAATAGGTCCCGGTACTAAGTATAGTCATGTAAGGCCAAGATTCAGTGGAAGCAGATAAAAACAACGAACACAAAAAAGATAAGTGCGAAAAAATGCTATAATTTCGAGAAACCGCGTGTTAAATGTAGGCCTATCGGATATGGCTCCAGAGGAACTGGAATTCAGCAGTGGCAAAAATCCACAGAAAAAAATAGGCCTATCGCTAGTTATGGCTACAGAGGAGCAGGAATTCATTTATACCGAGAGAGAGAGAGAGAGAGAGAGAGAGAGAGAGAGAGAGAGAGAGAGAGAGAGCACAACAGGTGAAAGTACTAGAAATGCTCTGTTCCGAAAACTTCCTTGCAAAACCCTCGGTGGTTCCCCAAGGGAAATGATCTTTGCATGGTTGACCAGTTTCTTATTTCATACAAAAGAGAAACGAAGCCTTTCTATCCATTCATGATGAGAGAGAGAGAGAGAGAGAGAGAGAGAGAGAGAGAGAGAGAGAGAGAGAGTCCCTTTTTAAAGTTATCTTTTTCTAATTTCAAACAAACCTGATACATATATAAAACCACGGCTTTTTGCAACATCAAGGCATGTATACGGTATAGGCTATGTACTGTATGTAAAGAACACATGAATTATGGAGACAAATAACCATCTTAATTGTTTATGTGAAACGGACACGAACTATAAGTAAAACAATAGCTTTACTTTCACTTGTTCGAAATGGGTCATATCAGCTTCCTTTGAGCACATGAAAACTTTAATCTGCTTGCAAGATTCACTAACACACACGTACCATGGCTTTCATCATAAAATGATTAATGCTGGAACTCAAACAATTCTTCGTAAAAATTCACAAATGAAATAAATAACTAAATAAACATATCATCGGATAAAAAGACACTGGATAGCTCAAGTTACAGACCTTCAACATATCTTTTAAAAACTACTAAAGAAAGTATGTTGTGAAAATCATACTGACAGATATTCAGAGAGAGAGAGAGAGAGAGAGAGAGAGAGAGACGAGGAGGGAGAGAGAGAGGAGAGGAAGTAAAAAGGTGAAGAAGAGGAGAGAGAAAAGAGGAGAGAGAGAGAGAGTTATATCATTCAACAAGCATTTTCACCAAATGAATGTCAATTTATCTTTCAATAAGTCGGCTTTATCGACCGCGCCCCGCCGAGCGCCAATCCAACTCTCAGCTTGATTAGCCTGGAGTCGGCACAACTCATCCGATATCCATCGCGTGGCTTAGTCATTCACGACGATCTTAAATTCATCGTTGCCCAAATAAGGGATGACGTTGATGCTAATTCTAGATGTGGGCACGTTGGTTTTTAAGTGTGGGCGCGATGTGGGTGGAGAGGGAGATAATGGTGTTGGTTCTGCACCATAAAAGGCAGACATGACTCACAGTCCGAATCTATTGAAAGAGACCGTAGTGTCCCTTCGCCCGACGGCCAAAGGGTGTTTACGCTTCCAAAGTCGCGGATTCAAAGATTGTATTTATTACATGCCGCTCTGGAGAGAAGAGTTCGCGTTGGCATAAGGCCAGCTTAATCTAAATATATAGGTCTAAGAGGAGCTAATTAATTTTGTATAAAGTATCTGGGCGAAATGTCAGCAGATTATTTTGTTGTGATAGTGTGGATGTTTTCCAGATATTCTACTTATTTCTAAATCTCACTAGTACTTATTCATTTACCATTTATCTAGCACCATTTTTTTTATTGCAAAAGGTGTTTTATTTTAAATTAAACCATATTAAATGTCTCTAAAAAAAATTCAGTCTCACTCTTGGCCTAGAGCCCAACCAATGTCCTAGGCCTAGACAGTTAAGATGGTATATCAATTTTGATCTCTGATAATAATAAATAATAATACTATCAGAAAAAACCTCATGATCAGTTGTTGCTGAAATCGTTTGCTTTTGCACCAGCTCTCATGGTTAGTCAGCCAGCACTCGAAAAGAAAATAACAATAAATAAACAAAAAGCAGTAGTACTACTTGTCTGCTTCGACAAACACGCGGTGTCACTGAGAGCCCATATAGAGACGTCGAGAACAATTATCCAAATACTTGCAAATGATCTTCGCGGTACTCAAACACGAGCGGTGGATATTTCCTCCTGTTTTAAAAAGGAATCACTGGCTCTTCGTTGCATTGATTGTAAGTTAACAATAGGCGATCATTATTACTGAAGGTCAGTGTGTGTGTACATCGGTGTGTTAACACACACACACACCAGATTCAGACTTCACCGTGCAGCTCGAAAAAAGTCAGTATGAAGTCTTTGTTTTCACAAAAATATGAAAATGAAAACGAAAACTTAAAAGTTTTAAAAAATAATGAGATTATTGGATGTCAACCAACGTAAATAAGCGTGTTCTTATCGAACCACTGCCTTTATGATTAGGCCTATTTCACATTTCTTCACATACTTCTGACTTTTTCTCGTCTTTTGCAGCCGATAACCTGAGCTAAATTAATGGCTATTAAAGAAGGGTGTTGCCTCATTAACTTTCCAGAGTTAGTGGCAGTTAACTAAAGGCGTTGTTCCATTAGCAT